>NC_037679.1:8487380-8495764 GCF_003255815.1 Theropithecus gelada | reverse complement strand
TCTTCCTCCCCTCCCCTTCCCTTCCCTCCCCTCCCCTCCCCTTCCCTTCCCTTCCCTTCCCTTCTTCTTTCTCTTGAGATGGAGTCTTGCTCTGTCACCCAGGCTGGAGTGCAGTGGCCTGATCTTGGCTCACTGCAGCCTCCACCTCCCAGGTTCAAGCAATTCTCCTGCCTCAGCCTCCTGAGCAGCTGGGATTACAGGTGCCAGCCACCATGCCCAGCTAATTTTTGTATTTTAGTTGGGACAGGGTTTCACAAATGTTGGTCAGGATGGTCTCGAACTCCTGACCGCAAGTGATCCACTTGCCTTGGCCTCCCAAAGTGAGCCACCGGCCTATCTACTTTCTTGTTCTTTGTTAGCACCACCCTAATCCACCTCAGTTTTACCTAGGCAATTGCAAGAGTCCCTTAGTTGGTCTCCCATCCCTTAGTCTCTCTTTCTTTTCACACTCTTCCATTCTCCATATAGCAGCTAGAGTAATCTTTCCAAAATGCACATCCAGTCAGGCTACCACTATCCCTTGACCTCTCCCCACTGAAACCTTCCATCTTCCACCACTCTTCCCCTTCTATTAATACCTCCAACTTCATGGCTTCTTTCAATTCCTCAAGTTTGTCCTGATTGCTCTATATGGTCCCTGTTTCTGGAATGTCCTTTTCACTTCCACTTTGCCTATTTATGCCTCCAAATTGATTTCCATTGTTATTTCCTCAGGCCTTCCTTGAACCCCTTTACCTACCACCCACCCCAATCTAGTAAAGACCTCTTGGCTATGTGCTCGCAAAAACTAATGTTTGTTTCCTCAGAGCATGTATATTAGTTGGTAATTATATATTTATCAATGTGAACATAATATGTTTACTAAACTCAGTTTCCCCCAATAGACCTCCAAGGAGATGATGAAGGTAACCCTCTATTTTTGGCTTACCATCATATCTTTAGTACCTTGCATTATCCTTCATAAAAGTGCTCAATCCTTGTTGAATGAGTCAATAGACAGATGAATATATGATTGAATGCATCAACAGGAAAGACCTCCAAGAAGAAATAATGTTTGAACTTCCTCTTTAAAAAAATTTTTAAGGTCAGCCTTGGTGGCTTACACCTGCAATCCCAGCACTTTGGGACACGAAGGCAGGCGGATCACTTCAGGTCAGGAATCTGAGACCAGCCTGGCCAACTTGGCAAAACCCCATCTCTACTAAAAATACAAAAATTAGCTGGGTGTGGTGGTGCATGCCTGTAATCCCAGCTACTCGGGAGGCTGGGGCACGAGAATCACTTGAACCCAGAAGGGGGAGGTTGCAGTGGGCGGAGATCATGCCACTGCACTCTAGGCTGGGAGAGAGAGTGAGTGAGACTTTGTCTCAAAAAAAAAATTTTTTTTTAAATGTACACTTTTTTCTTTTTTGTATAGAGATGGAGTCTTGCTATGTTGCCCAGGCTGGTCTCAAACTCCTGGGCTCAAGCCATCCGCCTGCCTCACCTTCCCATAGTCCTGGGATTACAGATGTGAGTCACCATGCCAGCCTGCTTTTACTTTTTTTTGATTAACTCTGTTTTCAGGATTCATCCTTATCACTACATATAATCTAATTCATTGCTTATAACTGCTACATAGGATTCCATGGTAGGCATCCATTATACTTTACTTACCCATTCCTGACTTCTATACACAATGCCAGACAGTTATCTCTTACATAGTCCCCTGTGAGCCAGTTCAAGAATTTCTCTGGAACATATTCCTTGGAGTGGAATTTCTGTGGTAAGGTATGTGCATGCTCAATTTTACTAAGTAGCATCAGAATATTTTTCAGAAAATCTGTAGCTATAAACCGGGCATGGCATGCACTTGTAGTCCCAGCTTCTCAGAAGGCTGTGGTAGGAGGATTGCCTGAGCCCAGGAGTTTGAAGCTAGCCTTGATAACATGGTGAGACATTCTTTAAAAAAACCTGAAAAACAAAACAAAACAAGAAAACCCAGGTCTGTAGATATTTACAGTATCAACATTATTACTGTCAGTTTTTATTACCTCGGACCCTTCCCAACACTTAATATTATACAACTCTCTAATATTTGCAATTCTAGTGTGTATATTAAGTGTACTCTTAGTTATTTAAAATTACATTTCTCTGATTACTAGTGAGTTTGAGTGTTACTTCATATTCTTTTTTTTTTTTTTTTTTTTCTTGAGATGGAGTCTCACTGTGTTGCCAAGGCTGGGGTGCAGTGGCATGATCTTGGCTCACTGCAACCTCAGCCTCCTAAGTTCAAGTGATCCTCCTGCCTCAGCCCCACTAGTAGCTGGGATTACAGGCATGTGCCACCATCCCCAGCTAATTTTTGTATTTTTCATAGAGACAAGGTTTCGCCATTTTGGCCAGGCTGGTTTCCAACTCCTGACCTCAGGTAATCCACCCACCTTGGCCTCCCAAAGTGCTGGGATTACAGGCGTGAGTCACTGCACCTGGCTATTTCATATTCTTATTAGCCAACAAAACTTCCTCCTCTCTGAAATGCCTATTCATATCCTTTGTGCTATTTTTATTTTGGATTCCTGTCTTTACTTTTGTTCCTTCATGAGATTACACTATATTATGAATATTAATCCCACATTCACTTTTTTAAAAATTATTTTATTTTATTTTATTTATTATTGTTACTTTTTGAGATGGAGTCTTGCTCTGTCGCCCATACAGTGGCCCGACGTCGGCTCACTGAAACCTCCACCTCCCGGGTTCAAGTGATTCTCCTGCCTCAGCCTCCCAGGTAGCTGGGATTACAGGCACACGCCACCACGCCGGGCTAATTTTTGTATTAAGGTTCTTCAGAGAGACATAACCAACTGGATATATGAGAGGGGATTTATTAGGGAATTAGCCACATGATCACAGAGGCAAAATCCCATGATAGGCTCTTTGCAAGCTGGGGAACCAGAGAAGCTGGTAGCATGGCTCAGTCCAACTCCAGAAGCTTCGGAGCCAGGGAAGCCAACAGTACAACCCCCTAGTTGGAGGCCAAAGGCCTGAAGACCCCTGAGAGGCCACTGGTGCAAGTCCCAAAGTCCAAAAGCTGAAGAACCTGTAGTCTGTTGTACAAGAGCAGGAGGAGAAAAAGCAGATTGCTCTGGAAGGGAGAGTTTGATAATTCCCCCACTTCTTCCTGTTTGTTCAAATCCACCCCAAGCGGTTAGATGATACCCACCCACACTGAAGGCAGGTCTTCCTCTCTCAGTCCAAGGACTCACAGCCAATCTCCCCTGCAACACCCTTACAGATACACGCACAAACAATGCTTCACCAGCCATCTAGGCATCTCTCAATCCAATCAAGTCGACGCCTTAAATTAACCATCACAGGGCCTGAGGGTTAGGTGGTCAGAATGTATCAAGGTTGGGCTGGGCGCAGTGGCTCATGCCTGTAATCCCAACACTTTGGGAGACTGAGGCAGGTGGATCACCTGAGGTCAGGAGTTCGAGATCAGCCTGGCCAACATGGTGAAACTCCTGTCTCTACTAAAAATACAAAAATTAGCCAGGCATGGTGGCGGGAGCCTGCAATCTCAGCTACTCGAGAGACTGAGGCAGGAGAATCACTTGAATCCAGAAGGCAGAGTTTGGGGTGAGCCAAAATCACACCACTGCACTCCAGCCGGGTGACAGAGAGAGACTCCCTCTCAATAAATAAATAAATTAATTAATTAATTAATTAATTAATTAATTTAATTAAATTAAAGCATACTGAAATATTTGAGGCAATATATTATCAATTTGCTCTCAAATGGTTGAGAAAAAATGTTATGTGTATCCTTGCAAATGTTCTGTAAGTTTAAAATGGTTTCACAAAAACAGGGAAAAAAGTTACTCTTTGGAGAAGCTTCAGATGGTTTCCCACAAGTCAAGGTTGTTCCAGCACTGTTGCTGTTAATATTGGAAATTTTCTATGATGGTGTAAGAAAAAGAAATCAACAGAATCAGGGTTGGGCACAGTGGCTCACGCCTATAGTCCCAGCACTTTGGGAGGCTGAGGTGGGTGGATCACCTAAGGTCAGGAGTTAGAGATCAGCCTGACTAACATAGTGAAACCCCATCTCTACTAAAAATACAAAAGTAGCCGGGTGTAGTGGTGCATGCTTTTAATTCCAGCTACTTGGGAGGCTAAGGCAGGAGAATCACTTGAACCCAGAAGGTGGAGGAAATCACATCATTGCACTCCAGCCTAGGCAATAAGAGCAAAACACCATTAAAAAAAAAAAAAAAAAAAAAAAAATCGGCCGGGCGCGGTGGCTCAAGCCTGTAATCCCAGCACTTTGGGAGGCCGAGACGGGCGGATCACGAGGTCAGGAGATCGAGACCATCCTGGCTAACACGGTGAAACCCCGTCTCTATTAAGAAATACAAAAAACTAGCCAGGCGAGGTGGCGGGCGCCTGTAGTTCCAGCTACTCGGGAGGCTGAGGCCGGAGAATGGCGTAAACCCGGGAGGCGGAGCTTGCAGTGAGCTGAGATCCGGCCACTGCACTCCAGCCTGGGTGACAGAGCGAGACTCCGTCTCAAAAAAAAAAAAAAAAAAAAAATCAAACAAAACAAGAAAAACAAAAAATCTAACAAGGTATAAAGATTGAAAGGGAATATGTAAAACCATTTTGTTTACAGAGGACATAATTATCTCAGTAGAAAACCTAGAAGAATCAATAGAAAAATAAGAAAAGAGTTCATTGGATAGAAAATCAATTATATTCCCCCACTAAGAAAATATTTGCAATGTTTAAAGTGGATATGGGGAGCCAGATGCAGTGGCTCATGCCTGTAATCCCAGCATTTTGGGAGGCTAAGGTGGGCAGATCACCTGAGGTCAGGAGTTCAAGACCAGCTTGGCCATCGTGGTGAAATGCCATCTCTACTAAAAATACAAAAATTATCTGGGCCTGGTGGCGCACACCTATAGACCCAGCAACTCAGGAAGCTAAGGCAGGAGAATCGCTTGAACTCGCAGTGAGCCGAGATTGAGCCACTGCACTTCAGCCTGGGCGACAGAGCAAGACTCCATCATAAAAAATAATAATAATAATAGATTGGGCGCAGTGGCTCACACCTGTAATCCCAGCACTTTGGGAGGCCAAGGCGGGCGGATCATCTGAGGTCGGGGGTTCAAGACCAGCCTGATCAACATGGTAGAGATCAACAGCCCCATCTCTACTAAAATACAAAAAATTAGCTGGGCATGGTGGCATGCACCTGTAGTCCCAGCTACTCAGAAGGCTGAGGCAGGAGAATTGCTTGAACCCGGGAGATGGAGGTTGCAGTGAGCCGACATTGCACCACTGCACTCCAGCCTGGAGACAGAGCAAGACTCTGTCTCAAAAAAGTAATTAATTGGCCGGGCGCGGTGGCTCAAGCCTGTAATCCCAGCACTTTGGGAGGCCGAGACGGGTGGATCACGAGGTCAGGAGATCGTAGACCATCCTGGTGAACAGGGTGAAACACCGTCTCTACTAAAAAATACAAAAAACTAGCCGGGCGAGGTGGCGGCGCCTGTAGTCCCAGCTACTCGGGAGGCTGAGGCAGGAGAATGGCGTGAACCCGGGAGGCGGAGCTTGCAGTGAGCTGAGATCCGGCCACTGCAACTCCAGCCCGGGAGACAGAGCGAGACTCCGTCTCAAAAAAAAAAAAAAAAAAAAAAAAAAAAAAAAAAAAAAAAAAAAAAAGTAATTAATTAATTAATATAATAATAATAAATAAATAAAATAAAGTGGATATGGGGCTGGGCGCAGTGGCTCACTCCTATAATGCCAGCACTTTGGAAGGCCGAGGCAGGCGGATCATCTGAGGTCAGGAGTTCTAAACCAGCCTGGTCAACATGGCAAAACCCCCTGTCTACTAAAAAATACAAAAATTAGCCAGGCGTGGCCGGGCACCATGGCTCATGCCTGTAATCCCAGCACTTTGGGAGGCTGAGGTGGGCAATCACCTGAAGTCAGGAGTTTGAGACCAACCTGGCCAACATGGTGAAACCCCATTTCTACTAAAAATACACAAATTAGCCAGGCATGGTGGCAAGCACCTGTAATCCCAGCCACTTGGGATGCTGAGGCAGGAGAATTGTTGAACCCAGGAGGCAGAGGTTTCAGTGAGCTGAGATCGGGCCACTGCACTCCAGCCTGGGAGACAGAGCAAGACTCTTTCTCAAAAAAAAAAAAGAGGTCGGGTGTGGTGGCTTACACCTCTAATCCCAGCACTTTGGGAGGCCGAACCAGGCAGATCACCAGGAGGTCAGGAGATCGAGACCATCCTGGCCAACATGGTGAAACCCCATCTCTACTACAAACACAAAAATTAGCTGGGCATGGTGGCAGGCGCCTAGCCAGTTGTCATATCTCTTTAGTCTCCTTCAATCTCAAACAGTTCTTCATTTTTGACTTTCATAACCTCACATTTATGAGGATTATGGGCCAATTATTTTGTAGAATTTCTCTGTTTGGGTTTGTCTGATGTTTTCTTATGATTAAACTCATGCTATAATCTTTGGCAGGACTGTCACAGAAGTTATGCTGTTTTCTTCCTACTACATCCTATCAGGTGACTCCCATTTCAGTGTGTCCTGTTACTTTAATTATTAGATTCAAGTGGTAGCCAGGTGTGGTGGCTCATGACTGTAATCCCAGCACTTTGGGAGGCTGAGGCAGGAGGATCGTTTGAGTCCAAGAGTTGGAGACCAGCCTGGGCAATATGGTGAAACCCTGTCGCTACAAAATTTTTTTTAAAAAATTAACTGGGCAGCCGGGTGCAGTGGCTTACACCTGTAATCCCAGTACTTTGGGAAGCCGAGGTGGGTGGATCACCTGAGGTCAGGAGTTCGAGACCAGCCTGGCCAACTTGGTGAAACTCTGTCTCTACTAAAAATATAAAAATTAGCTAGGCGTGGTGGTGGGCACCTGTAATCCCAGCTACTCAGGAAGCTGAGGCAGGAGAATCACTTAAACCCGTGGGGTGGAGGTTGCAGTGAGCTGAGATCACGCCATTGTTCTCCACCCTGGGTGACAGAGCGAGACTCCATCTCTAAAATAAATAAATAAATACATAAATAAAAATTAGCTGGGCATACTGGTGTGCACCTGTAGTCCCAGCTACTTGGGAGACTGAGGCAAGAGGATCACGTGAGCTGAGAGTTTGAGGCTGTCGTGAGCCAGGATCTGATCACTGCACTCCAGCCTGGGAGACAGAGAGAGACCCTGTCTCCAAAACAACAACAACAACAACAACAACAACAAAAAAGTGATATCTGCCAAGTTTCTCCACTGTAAATTACTCTTCACTTTTGTAATTAAGAAGTATTTTCTTTGGGAGGCTGAGGCGGGCGGATCACGAGGTCAGGAGATCGAGACCATCCTGGTTAACACGGTGAAACCCCGTCTCTACTAAAAATACAAAAAAAATTAGCCGGGCGTGGTGGCAGGCACCTGTAGTCCCAGCTACTCCGGAGGCTGAGGCAGGAGAGTGGAGTGAACCCAAGAGGCGGAGCTTGCAGTGAGCCTGGGCGACAGAGCGAGACTCCGTCTCAAAAAAAAAAAAAAAAAAAAAAAAAAAGAAGTATTTTGTGTGGGGGGCGCTCTTGTTGCCCAAGCTGGAGTGCAATGGCGTGATCTCAGCTCACCGCAACGTCTGCCTCCCGGGTTGAAGCGATTCTCCTGCCTCAGCCTCCTGAGTAGCTGGGATTACAGGCATGTGCCACCATACCTGGCTAATTTTGTATTTTTAATAGAGATGGGGTTTCTCCACGTTGGTCAAGCTGGCCTCAAACTCCTGACCTTAGGTGATTCACCCGCCTCGGCCTCCCAGAGTGCTGGCATTACAGGCATGAGCCACCGCACCTGACTTCTTTTGCTTTTTAAAATTATATCAGTATGAACTCATAAATTCCTATTCAATGGACCACTATCCAGTTACTAATATTGTTTTTTTCTTGACACTTTTTCTCTGATTTGGCCAGTGGGAGTCCTTTCAAGTTGCCTACTGTATCCTTTTAACATAACCTCATCACTTCTTTTTTTGAGACAGAGTCTTGCTTGTTACCCAAGCTGGAGTGCAGTGGCATGATCTCGGCTCACTGAAACCTCTGCCTCCTAGGTTCAAGCCATTCTCCTGCCTCAGCCTCCCCAGTAGCTGGGATTACAGGCGCGCACCACCACACCCAGCTAATTTTTGTATTTGTAGTAGAAACGGGGTTTCACCATATTGGCCAGGCTGGTCTTGAACTCCTGACCTCGTTATCCGCCCGCCTCGGCCTCCCAAAGTGCTGGGATTACAAGCCCGACCACCTCATCACTTTTAAGCATTCTTCTTTTTTTTTTTTTTTTTTTTTTTTTTTTTTTTTTTTTTTTTTTTT
>NC_037679.1:8445395-8487282 GCF_003255815.1 Theropithecus gelada | reverse complement strand
CGCCATTCTCCTGCCTCAGCCTCCGAGTAGCTGGGACTACAGGCGCCCGCCACCACGCCCGGCTAGTTTTTTTTTTTTTTGTATTTTTAGTAGAGACGGGGTTTCACCATGTTAGCCAGGATGGTCTCGATCTCCTGACCTCGTGATCCACCCGCCTCGGCCTCCCAAAGTGCTGGGATTACAGGCTTGAGCCACCGCGCCCGGCCCACTTTTAAGCATTCTTACGCTCCAGCATAGCTACATGTTGGATGGAATATTCTGTATATGTCTGTTAGGTTCATTTTGGCTATAGTGTTGTTCAAGTCTGCCATTTCCTTATTGATTTTCTGTCTGGATGATCTATCTATTGTTGAAAGTGGGATATTGAAGTCCCCTACTATTATTATGTTGCTGTCTATTTCCACCTTCAGTTCTGTTAATATTTGCTTTATATATTTGCTATATATAGTTATTCTGATGTTGGGTGCATATATATTTACAATTGTTATATCCTGTTGATGAACGGACCCCTTTATCATAATAATAGAGGTCTGAAAACAATAAAAAGTTAATGAAAAAGATGTAAGAAAATACAAAGAGATTAGAATTAATATTGTTAAAATGTTCATACTACCCTAAATGATCTACAAATTCAAGCTAGCCCTATCAAAATTCCAATGGCATTTTTCACAGAATAGAAAAAAACAATTAAAAAATTCATATGGAACTACAAAGGACCCCAACTAACCAAAGCAATTTTGAGCAAAAAGAAGAAAGTTTCATGACATTAGTCTGGGTAATGATTTTTTTTTTCTTTTTGGAAATGAACCTAAAAGCACAGGCAACAAAAGCAAAAATAGACAAATGGGATTGCATCAAACTAAAAGACTTCTGCACAGAAAAGGAAACAATCAACAAAGTGAAGAAACAACCTATGAAAAGGGAGAAAATACTTTCAAACCATATATCTGAGAAGGGGCTAATATCCAGAATATATAAGATATTCAAATAACTCAATAGTACAAACAAAAACAAGACCTGATTTATTTAAATGGGCAAAGGACCTCAGTAGAGATTTCCCAAAGGAAGACATAAAAATGAGCAACAGATATATTTATTTTATTTTATTTTATTTTGAGGCAGGGTCTCACTACATGACCCAGGCTGGAGTGCAGTGGCTCAGTCTTGACTCACTGCAGCCTCAACCTCCCGGGCTCAACTGATCCTCCTACGTCTGCCTTGCAAGTAGCTGGGGCTGCAGGTGTGCAGCCTTTCTGTATGTTTTGTAGAGATGGGGTTTCATCATGTTGGCCAGGCTGGACTCAAACTCCTGATCTTGTGATCTGCGCACCTAGGCCTCCTAAAGTGCTAAGATTACAGGCATAAGCCACTACATCCAGCTAACATATATGTTTTAAAAATCAACATTACTAATCATCAAAGAAATGCAAATCAAAACCACAATGAGATATCACCTCATACCTGCTAGAATGGCTATTATCAGAAAGATAAAAGATGTGTGGCAGGATGTGGAGAAAAGGAGACTCTTGTTGGTAGGAGTGTAAATTGGTACAACTATTATGGAAAACACTATGGGGGTTCCTCAAAAAATTAAAACTAGAACTACCATATGATTCAGCAATCCCACTACTATACATATACCCAAAGGAAAGAAAATCAGGACCTCTGGTCAGACGCAGTGGCTCACGCCTGTAATCTGAGAACTTTGGGAGGCCGAGGTGGGCGGATCACCTGAAGTCAAGAGTTTGAGACCAGTCTGGCCAACATGGTGAAATCCCATTTCTACTGAAAACACAAAATTAGCCGGGTATGATGGCATGCACCTGTAACCCCAGCTACTCGGGAGGCTGAGGCAGGGAGAATTGCTTGAACTTGGGAGGTGGAGGTTGCAGTGAGCTGAGATCATGCCACTGCACTCCAGCCTGGGCGACACAGCGAGACTCCATCTCAAAAAAAAAAAAAAAAGTCCAGCTTTCCTTACATATACTGTTAGTAAAAATATGACTGCTAACAACTCTGCCAGGGAGGGCTCAGAAGGAAGTGAGGAGCATAGGAGAGAATCCCTATATTATCTTAGAGAATCTCTAAGTCATCATGTCGGTAGAAATGTGAATGTTAGTGCTGACATTGAGGGCTTAGAAGGAAATGAGGAACAGGTTTTTTAGAAAATGGAAGAAAGGGGATTTTTCATATAGTAGTAGGAAGCTCATCAGAATTGTGTCATAATTATGTGGAATGCAGAATTTGTAAGGATGAACTTGGATATTTAGCTGTGTTGTAAAGTGTTGAAGGTGGACTGCTTTCTTTTTGCTGTTTATAGTAAAATGTGAGAGGAGAGATAAACTGAAGGAAGAACTGTTGAGCAGAAAGGAAGCTGGACTTGGGATCTGGGAAATTCTCAGCCTACCTGTATTGGTAAATATGCTCAAATTAGGCCATTCACTGTCAGGAAATGTGCTCTGAAAAGAAATCCAAGAGCGTACCTGGACAATCTTCTGCTAGTGCCTGGGAAGGATCAAAGGTCAGATCATTCAGCCATACAACGGGTCCTTTGGAGGGTTTTGGCATGTGACTAGTGAGTCTCCTCAGTCATCTAAGCAGAATAGAAATAGGATTATTCGAAAAGATTTGTGACAGAGCCTCTCGTCTAATGAGGTGAATCCCTGAGACATACATAGGAAACCCACGAGATTCTTGAGAATGTCATGCGACAGAAACACTGCCAGCTTGTACTGAAAGGAACAGAGAGAGGAAAAAATTAGAGAAGGCTGGACCAGGCACGGTGGCACACGTCTGTAATCCCAGCACTTTGGAAGGCCGAGGCGGGTGGAATACAAGGTCAGGAGATTGAGACCATCCTGGCTAACATGGTGAAACCCCGTCTCTACCAAAAAATACAAAAAATTAGCCGGGCATGGTGGAGGGCACCTGTAGTCCCAGCTACTCGGGAGGCTGAGGCAGGAGAATGGCATGAACCCAGGAGGCAGAGCTTACAGTGAGCCGAGATCGCACCACCGCACTCCAGCCTGGGCGATAGAGCGAGACTCCATCTCAAAAAAAAAAAAAAGAGAGAGAGAGAAGGCTGAACCAGGTGCAGTGGCTCACACCTATAATCCCAGAACTTTGGGAGGTTGAGGTGGGAGGATCACTTGAGGCCAGGAGTTCAAGATCAGCCTAGGCAACAGGGTGAGATCCTATCTCTACAAAAATAAAAATAATAAAAAAAGAAAGAAGGCTATCAGAATCTCAGAATTCTGCAGCCAGTAAATAACATAGGACAACACATGGAACAAGGAGGATGATGCCAAGGGCAGAACTGCATGGCCAGGAAGGGGAGCTAAGACCACAGAGGATTATTTCTAGGCCTTGACATCTGATGTTTTCCCAGTTGGGTTTTGAAATTGCTTCAGATTAGTAAGTCCTTTTCTCCTTTCCATTTTCTCCCTTTTTGAATGGGAATGTCTGTAACTATTATCCTATTGTCCGTCCCACCATTGTATTTTAGGAACAGATAACTTTGGCCTGAGCATCTTGGCAAAAACCCATCTCTATAAAACACATAAAAAATGGGCCGGGCGCGGTGGCTCACGCCTGTAATCCCAGCACTTTGGAAGGCCGAGGCGGGCGGATCACGAGGTCAGGAGTTCAAGACCAGCCTGACCAACATGATGAAACCCCGTCTCTACAAAAAATACAAAAATTAGCCAGGCATGGTGGTGCACGCCTGTAATCCCAGCTACTTGGGAGGCTGAGGCAGGAGAATCGCTTGAACCTGGGAGACGGAGGTTGCAGTGAGCTGAGATCAGGCCTCTGCACCTCTGCACTCCAGCCTGGGCAACAGAACAAGACCCTGTCTCAAAAAAAATAAAAAATAAAAAAAAATTTTTTAAATGATGGTGCACACTTGTAGTCCCAGCTGCTCAGGGACTGAGATGGGATGATCGCTTGAGCCCAGGGAACTCAAGGCTGCAGTGAGCCATGATGATGCCACTACATTCTAGCCTGGGTCACAGAGCGAGACCCTGTCTCAAAAAAGGGGGGTGGGGTGTAGGGGGGACAGATAACTTGCTTTCTAGTTCCACAGGTCCACAGATCGGGAAGAATTTTCCCCCAGGAGTGATTATATCCAGAGCCTCACTCATACCTAATTTAGACGATTTAAATGATGAGATATTGGACTTTTGAGCTGATGAGATTTAAATGAGATTTGAGACTTGAGTTGATACTGCAATGGCTTGAGACTTTTGGAGATCTTGAGATGGGCTGAATATATTTTACATGTGAGAAGAACACGAATCTTCAGAGGCCAGAGGGCTGAATATGGTAGGCATAATAATATCCTCCCCAAAAGGTGTCCACATTCTAACCCTCAGAACCTGTGAATACGTTTTCTTACATTGCAAAAGGGACTTTAATGATTTGATTAAGTCTTTTCTTTCTCTCTTTCTCCTTCCTTCTCTCTTTCTTTCTCTCTCTCTTTCTCCTTCCTTCTCTCTTTCTTTCTTTCTCTCTCTCTTTCTCCTTTCTTTCTTTCTTCCTTCCTTCCTTCCTTCCTTCCTTCCTTCCTTCCTTCCTTCCTTCTTTTTTCAAGGCCTTTCTCTGTCACTCATGCTGTGTAGAGTGGTGCGATCATAGCTCATTGTAACCTCAAACTCATGGGCTCAAGCGATCCTTCTGCCTTAGCCTCTCAAAATGTTACAATTACAGGCATGAGCCACTGCACCTAGCCAAATTAGGGATTTTGAAATACGGAGATTATTTTGGATTATCTGAGTGCACCCAATGTAATAACAAGGATCCTTATCAGAGGGAAGCAGGAGGCAGGAGAGTCAGAGTCAGAAATGTGACAACTGAAGTAGAGGTTGGACTGAGGCAATTGCTGGCTTTAAAGATGGAAGAGGACCACAGGTTGAGGAACACGGGCAGTCTTTAGAAGTTGAAAAAGGCAATTAATCTTTTTTTTTTTTTTTTTTTTTTTAGACAGATTCTCGCTCTGTCACCCAGGCTAGAGTGCAGTGGCGCAATTTGGGCTCACTGGAACCTCCACCTCCCAGTTTCAAGCGATTCTCCTGCCTCAGCCTCCCAAGTAACGGACTACAGGCGCCCACCACCACACCTGGCTAATTTTTTGTATTTTTAGTAGACACAGGGTTTCACCGTGTTAGACAGGATGGTCTCGATCTTCTGACCTCACGATCTGCCAGCCTTGGCCTCCCGAAGTGCTGGGATTACAGGCATGAACTACCATGTCCAGCCACAGGCAAGTAATCTTGAAAAGGTTCCTCTGAAGCCTCCAGCAGGAACGTAGCTCTGTTGACCCATTTTAGACTTCTGACTTCCAGAACCTCAAGATAATAAATGTATTGTTTTAGGGGTTTTGTGGGTATTTTTTGTTTGTTTGTTTTTGTTTGTTTTGAGACAAGTTCTCACTCTGTCACCCAGGCCGGGGTGCAGTGGTACAATGATAGTTCATTGCAGCCTTGAGCTCCTGGACTCAATTGATCCTCCCACCGTAGCCTCCCCAGTAGCTGGGACTACAGGCACATGCCACCCAGCTCATTTTTTCATTTTTTACGGAGACAGGTCTTTCTATAGTTCCCAGGCTGGTCTCAAACTCCTGGTCTCAAGATATCCTCCTTCCTGGGCTAGGTGCAGTGGCTCGTGCCTGTAATCCCAGCACTGTGGGAAGCTGAGACAGGCAGATCACCTGAGGTCATCAGGAGTTTGACACCAGCCTGGCCGACATGGTGAAACCCCATCTCTACTAAAAATACAAAACTTAACCAAATGTGGTGGTGAGCGCCTGTAATCCTAGTTATTCAGGAGGCTGAGGCACGAGAATTGCCTGAACCTGGGAGGCGGAGGTTGCGGTGAGCCGAGATCATACCACTGCACTCCAGCGTGGGTGACAGAGCGAGACTCTGTCTCAAAAAAAAAAAAAAAAAAAAAAAAAAGATGGCCGGGTGCTGTGGCTATAATCTCAGCACTTTGGGAGGCTGAGGTGGGTGGATCACCTGAGGTCGGGAGTTCAAGAGCAGCCTAACCAACATGCAGAACCCCCGTCTCTACTAAAAATACAAAATTAGCCAGGCATGGTGGCGCATGCCTGTAATCCCAGCTACTCTACTAAAGATACAAAAATTAGCTGGGCTTGGTGGCGGGCACCTATAATCTAAGCTACTTGGGAGGCTGACACAGGAGAACTGCATGAACCCAGGAGACGGAGGTTATAGTGAACTGAGATCGTGCCACTGCACTCCAGCCTGGGCGACAGAGTGAGACTCCATCTCAAAAAAAAAAAAAGTAAGAGAAAAAGAAACTGAGCAGAGAGATCAGCAGCTACACACCTCAGAGGGGGAGACAGAGCTCATAGATTTAACCCAGGCAAGTCTCTAAACAAAGACAAACCCGCCGGACTTGGTGGCTCATGCCTGTAATCCCAGCACTTTGGGAGGCTGAGGTGGGTGGATCACCTGAGGTCAGGAGCTCAAGATCAGCCTGACCAATATGGTGAAATCCCGTTTCTACTAAAAATACAAAAATTAGCTGAGCCTGGTGGCATGCACCTGTAGACCCAGCTACTCAGGAGGCTGATCGCTTCTCAGCCTTTTGGCTAAGGTCAAATGTACTCAAGAGGCTGACACAGGAGAGGTGCTTGAACATGGGAGGTGGAGGTTGCAGTGAGCAGAGATCAAGCCACTGCACTCCAGCCTGGGCAACAAAGCAAGACTCTGTCTCAAAACAAAACAAAACAAAAACAAAGACAAACCCACAAACAAAGCAAAAAACAGGCTTTAGAAAGTAAAATCGGCTAGGCACGGTGGCTCACGCCTGTAATCCCAGCACTCTGGGAGGCCAAGGCAGGCAGATCACGAGGTCAGGAGTTCAAGACCAGCCTGGCCAGCATGGTGAAACCTCGTCTCTACTAAAATACAAAAAAATTAGCTGGGCATGGTGGTGTGCACCTGTAATCCCAGCTACTCAGGAGGCTGAGGAAGGAGAATTGCTTGACCCCAGGAGGTGGAGGTTGCAGTGAGCCAAGATCCTGATACTGCACTCCAGCCTGGGTGACAGAACAAGACTCCGTCTCAAAAAAAAAAAAAGAAAGAAAGAAAGAAAAGAAAGTAAAATCAGGCCGGGCGCGGTGGCTCAAGCCTGTAATCCCAGCACTTTGGGAGGCCGAGATGGGCGGATCACGAGGTCAGGAGATCGAGACCACCCTGGCTAACACGGTGAAACCCCGTCTCTACTAAAAAATACAAAAAACTAGCCGGGCGAGGTGGCGGGCGCCTGTAGTCCCAGCTACTCGGGAGGCTGAGACAGGAGAATGGCGGGAACCCGGGAGGCGGAGCTTGCAGTGAGCTGAGATCCGGCCACAGCACTCCAGCCTGGGCAACAGAGCGAGACTCCGTCTCAAAAAAAAAAAAAAAAAAGAAAGTAAAATCAGAGCTAGGTGCGGTGGCTTACGCCTGTAATCCCAGCAGTTTGGGAAGCTGAGGTAGGCAGGAGATCGAGACCATCCTGGCCAACATGGTGAAACTCCATCTCTACTAAAATACAAAAAATTGGGCCGGGCGTGGTGGCTCAAACCTGTAATCCTAGCACTTTGGGAGGCCGAGACGGGCGGATCACGAGGTCAGGAGATCGAGACCATCCTGGTGAAACCCCGTCTCTACTAAAAAATACGAAAAACTAGCCAGGCGAGGTGGCAGGCGCCTGTAGTCCCAGCTACTCGGGAGGCTGAGGCAGGAGAATGGCGTAAACCCAGGAGGTGGAGCTTGCAGTGAGCTGAGATCCGGCCACTGCACTCCAGCCTAGGCGACAGAGCAAGACCCCGTCTCAAAAAAAAAAAAAAAAAAAATTGGCCAGGCGTGGTGGCACACACCTGTAGTCCCAGCTATCCGGGAGGCTGAGGCGGGATAATTGCTTGAACCTGGGAGGCAGAGGTTGCAGTGAGCCAAGATGGCACCATTGCACTCCAGCCTGGGCAACAAGAGTGAAACTCAGTCTCAAAAATAAAATAAATAAATAAATAAATAAATAAGATATCCTCCTTCCTCAGTCTCCCAAAGTGATGGGATTACAGGGATGAGCCACCATGCCTGGCCCTTAAATTTGTTGTTTTAAACCACTAAGTTTGTGATAATTTGTTGCAACAGCAGTAGGAAATGTATATAGCATGAAAAGGGCTGAAACATATTTTCAAGCTTTCTGCTTGAAATAGAAAAAATCTTTGCGGTTTATACTGCTGAAGAACAATTAAAACTGTGATCCTTGGTCTATAATTTATGATCAGTCCCATGCCACCCTGCTGAGGGCAGCAGTCCAGGTCATATTCTAAACAGTGTCACCCTATTCTCCTGCGTACAGGATAGCCGTGTCCACTCAGCTCTGCATGAATCATCTCATTTCATCTTCACATAGATAATTACTTCACAGTAATCCTATAAAGCAGCTACTATTGTTGTGTCCATTTTACAGATTAGGAAACTGAGGCAAAAAGATATGAAGCATCTTTCCAAAGGTCATGCATCTAGTAAGTAGAAGATTCAAGATTCAAATGCAGAGATTCTTTTTTTTTTTTTTTTTTTTGAGACGGAGTCTTGCTCAGTCGCCCAGGCTGGAGTGCAGTGGCACGATCTCAGCTCACTGCAAGCTCCACCTCCCAGGTTCACGCCATTCTCCTGCCTTAGCCTCCCGAGTAGCTGGGACTACAGGCGCCTGCCACCACGCCCGGCTAATCTTTTTTGTATTTTTAGTAGAGATGGGGTTTCACCATGTTAGCTAGGATGGTCTTGATCTCCTGACCTCGTGATCCACCCGTCTCGGCCTCCCAAAGTGCTGGGATTACAGGCTTGAGCCACCGTGCCCGGCCCAAATGCGGAGATTCTTAACTACTATGTCATCTGTTAAATGAAAGTTGTATGATTCACTCTTTCATTAGTTTAAGAAATGTTTACTTGAACGACAGGATTTTATAACAAATGTAAGTGTCAAAAACAGATTTAGGAACAAATATGACCAACATGTGTTATGCATTTAACATTTGTTAACTCAGCCTGTGGGAGCCAGGGTACACAAGGAACTAGTGCAGCTGTCTCACGAGCTCAGCATGTTTTGGATATCAGGTGGGAGTAATGTCTTACAGAGAGGGTGGAGAGTATCGATCCATTTGATAAGATTGATAATGTGGGCATCTTCTGTGATAGGAAGCGAAAGAAAGCCCCAGAAATCAGTATGCAGTTGCTACTAGGCAATGGAAGCTGTGGGCAGTCAAAGCCATGAGTAAGAAGAAACTGGGTAAGCAAACACCAGGGTGAGGTCATTTGTTCATTGTGACAGGAGCAATCACCATCCCGGCCAACATGGTGAAACCCCGTCTCTAGTAAAAGTACAAAAATTAGCTGGGCATGGTGGCGCACACCTGTAGTCCCAGCTACATGGGAGGCTGAGGCAGGAGAATCGCTTGAACCCAGGAGGCGGAGGTTGCAGTGAGCCGAGATTGCGCCACTGCACTCCTGCCTGGCGACAGAGTGAGACGCTGTCTCAAAAAAAGAAAAAAAAGACAGGAGCAATCAAAGAAGTAGAACCCTAGGTGAGGGAGCAGTGTGCCCCCTACTGCTAAGGGTCTCCTGCCTGGGAGGCCCAACTGGACTCATTCTTCTCAAGAAGAATGTTGTACAGATATTTCCTGTAATCCCAGCACATCGGGAGGCCAAGGTGGGCAGATCACCTGAGGTGGGGAGTTCAAAGCCAGCCTGACCAACATGGAGAAACCCCCGTCTCTAATAAAAATACAAAATTATCCAGGCATGGTGGCGCATGCCTGTAATCCCAGCTACTCGAAAGGCTGAGGCAGGAGGATTGCTTGAACCCAGGAGGCAGAGGTTGCGGTGAGCCAAGATCGCGCCGTTGCACTCCAGCCTGGGCAACAAGAGCGAAATTCCATATCAAAAAAAAAAAAAAAACCAGATCACGGCTGGGCACAGTGGCTCACACTTGTAATCCCAGTACTTTGGGAGGCCGAGGTGGGCAGATCACTTGAGGTCAGAAGTTTGAGACCAGCCTGGCCAACATGGCGAAGCTATCTCTACTAAAAATACAAAAATACAAAAATCTGCTGGGCGTGGTGGCACACGCCGGTAGTCCCAGCTACTTGAGAAGCTGAGGCACAAGAATCACCTGAACCTGGGAGTGGAGGTTGCAGTAGCCGAGATCGTGCCACTGCACTCCAGCCTGGGCAACACAGCAAGACTCTGTCTCATAAATAAATAAATTGGATCACCTTGATTAGAATTGGATTTTGAGTTTTCCTAAAACTTTTCAATCACATCCAAGTCTGAGGTTGTATCATTTTAACAGAAGGCTGGGCTCACCCATGACAATTTGATTGTTTAACGTTCTCTCCAGCATTAAACATGTTCATTCCTGGTCTCTTTTAATTTTTTTTAGCCACAGTATAAAGATAAAAAGTGAATTTTAGGCCAGGCATGGTGGCTTATGCCTGTAATCTCAGCACTTTGGGAGGCCAAGGTGGGAGGATCAATTGAGCCCAGGAGTTTGAGACCAGCCTGGACAGCATGGCAAAACCCCATCTCTACAAAAAAAAAAAAAAATACAAAAATTAGCCAGGTGTGGTGTCATGCACCTGTAGTCCAAGCTACTCAGGAGGCTGAGGTGGGAGGATTACTTGATCCCAGGTCAAGCCTGCAGTGAGCTGTCATCTCAGCATTGCACTCCAGCCTAGGCAACCATGTCTCAAAAACAGAAAAATAAAAAATAGGGAGGGCTTGGTGGCATGAGCTCATGCCTGTAATCCCAGCACGTTGAGAGGCCGAGGCAGAGGATCACTTGAGGTCAGGAGTTCAAGACCAGCCTGGGCAACCAAGTGAGGCCGAATCTCCATTTAAAAGAAAAAAAATTGACCAGGCGTGGTGGCTCACACCTGTAATCCTAGCACTTTGGAAGGCTGAGGTGGGCAGATCACGAGGTCAGGAGATCGAGACCATCCTGGCTAACACAGCGAAACCCTGTCTCTACTAAAAAAAATACAAAAAATTAGCCGGGCATGGTGGCGGGGGCCTGTAGTCCCAGCTACTTGGGAAGCTGAGGCAGGAGAATGGCGTGAACCCCAGAGGCGGAGCTTGCAGTGAGCTGAGATCCGGCCACTGCACTCCAGCTTGGGTGACAGAGCAAGACTCCGTCTCAAAAAAATAAAAATAAAAATAAATAATAAAAATAAAAAAATTAAATAAAAAGGAAATAAATGTAAAAAACATTAACCAAAGTGTGGTGGCATGCACCTGTGGTCCCAGCTACTTGAGAGGTTGAGATGGGAGGATCGCTTGATCCCAGGGGGTTGAGGCTACAATGAACCATGTTCATGCCGCTGCACTCCGGCCTGAGCAGCATGAGATTCTGTCTAAAAAAGAAAAAGAGGCTGGGTGCTGTGGCTCATACCTGTAATCCCAGCACTTTGGGAGGCCAAGGCAGGTGGATCACGAGGTCAGGAGTTTGAGACCAGCCTGGCCAACATGGTGAAACCCCGTCTCTACTAAAAATACAAAAAATTAGCCAGGTATGGTGGCGCGCACCTGTAGTCCCAGATACTCAGGAAGCTGAGGCAGGATAATTGCTTGAACCCAGAAGGTGGAGGTTGCAGTGAGTGGAGATTGTGCCACTGCACTCCAGCTTGGGTGACAGAGCAAGACTTCATCTAAAAAAAAAAAAAAATGCTGGGTGTGGTGGCTGACACCTGTAATCCCAGCACTTTGGGAGGCTGAGGCAGGTGGGTCACGAGGTCAGGAGATCGAGACCTTCCTGGCTAACATGGTGAAACCCCATCTCTACTAAAAGTACAAAAAAATTAGCCAGGCGTGGTGGCAAGCACCTGTAGTCTCAGCTACTTGGGAGGCTGAGGCAGGAGAATGGCGTGAACCTGGGAGGCAGAGTTTGCAGTGAGCCGAGATTGCGCCACTGCACTCCAGCGAGACTCTGAAAAAAAAAAAAAAAGAAAAGAAAAGAAAAAGAAAGAAAGAAAAAACTTATTTTATTTATTTATTTTGAGACAGAGTCTTGCTCTGTCACCCAGGCTGGGCTTACTGCAGCCTCTGCCTCCCAGCTTCAAGCGATTTTCGTGCCTCTGCCTCCCGAGTAGCTGTGTTTATAGGCACCCACCACTACGCCCAGCTAACTATTGTATTTTTAGTAGAGACGGGGTTTCACCATGTTGGCCAGGCTGGTCTCGAACTCCTGACCTAAGTGATCTGCTCCCCTCGGCTTCCCAAAGTGCTGGGGTCACAGGCGTGAGCCAACGTGCCAGGCCAAACCACATCTTAAGAGCGTACTCTGGGCCGGGCATGGTGGCTCACGCCTGTAATCACAGCTACTCAGGAGGCTGAGGCACGAGAATCACTTGAATCCAGGAGGTGGAGGTTGCAGTGAGCCAAGATCGCGCCATTGCATTCCAACCTGAGTGACAGAGTAGACTCTGTCTCAGAAAAAAAGAGGGTACTCTGGTCTTCACTTCCTCATCTCTCATTCACTCCTCTTTTTTCTTCTGACCCAATTCTGCCTTGAATCCGCTGTCACTGAGCTCTCTAGCATCTTCCTTGTTGATAAATCCTAAATTTTCCTATTGTTTTCTAACTTGGGCTCCCAGTATCATGTGGCCCACTGCTCCCTCTTTAAAGCTTTCTCTGGCCTTGAGAAGTCAAGGCCACACTTTCTTGGTGTTCCTCTTCCATCTCAGCCTGTTAATTCTCCACATTCTCTTTAAGATTCTCCCCATGGTCCTTTTCTTTTCTCACTATATGCACTGTTCTTGGATGATTTCTTTTTTCTTTTTTTCTTTTTTTTTTTTTTTTTTTTTTTTGAGATGGAGTTTTGCTCTTGTTGCCCATGCTGGAGTACAGTGGCGTGATCTCCAGCTCACTGCAACCTTAGCCTCCCGGGTTCAAGTGATTCTCCTGCCTCAGCCTCCTGGGTAGCTGGGATTACAGGTGCACGCCACCACGCCCAGCTAAGTTTTTGAATTTTTGGTAGAGATGGGGTTTCATCATGTTGGCCAGGCTGGTCTCGAACTCCTGACCTCAGGTGATCCACTTACCTTGGCCTCCCAAAGTGCTGGGATTACAGGCATGAACCACCACGCCCGGCCAGGTGATTTCATTTCTTCCCATGTGTGACACCTGAGACGTCCCATGCCCTTCTTTGGCTCAGTCTCTCTTCCTTGTACCCAGTACAAATCATAGGCCATGAACTGATGTAAAAGTTTTCAAACTGGAACATTTGCCTACTTAAACACCTAAATATTTGAAACCCCAAAGCTTTTGTCTGCTTTTCCACAGTGATATTTCTCCTTTGAGGTAATAGGTGCTGAATGGAAGAGAGCAAAGGCACAGGGTGTAAAGAATGTGTGTATACGTGTGTCCTATGCAGAGGGTAGTGGTGAAAGCCTGAGCAACGTCTGGTGTGACCTCATGGATTCCTGACTTCCATTCCATACCGGATAATGAGCCCAAGCCAGTCAGCAGCTGTCCCCTGGCAATTGTTACTAGTTCAAGAGTAGACACACCAAAGACATTAGCTAAACAGTCTAATGGGAAAGATTTCTATCTCATACCTGCCATCACCCAGTAGCTGCTGATAGCCATTGTGGAATCATGAGGACCATCCCAAGGGCAAAGTACCCCTCCGAGGAGGAGGCCGAGCAGAGCCATGGACAGGGCCTGCGTCCTTGGTGACATCATTGAGCTTCTGAATCAACCAACCTCAGAGCCTGCCCCCTACCTCTGGCTCTTTGTTATGTGAGATATTTCCTATTTATTTATTTATGAAACAGGATCTCATTCTGTTGCCCAGATTGGAGTGCAGTGGTAAGATCATAGCTCCCTGCAGCCTCCATCACTCAGGCTCAAGCGATCCTCCCGCTTCAGTATCTGGAGTAGCTGGGATTATAGGTGCATGCCACTAATTTTTGTATTTTTTGTATAGATAGGATTGTCCTGTGTTGTCCATACTGATCTGGAACTCCTGGGCTCAAGAGATCCTCTCACCTTGGCCTCCCAAAGTGCTGAGATTACAGGTATGAACCACCACACTCGGCCTTATTTTTCTTAGAGAGATTATCTGTTACTTGTAATAAAAAGCATTCCAATAGATTCAGTATCTCAAAATATCCAACCACGCCTGAACTCCAGACCTGTGACACCAGCTGCCTGGCATCCCTTCATCCCTTCCCCTTGGATGTTCCAGAGCATCTCATCCTCAATGAGTCTAAAACTGACTTTGTTGTCTTGGGTTCCCACTTTCCCCATTTCACTTCAGTCTTCCTTTTTTTTTTTTTAGAGCTAGAGTCTCCTGATGTCGTCCAGGCTGGTATTGAACTTGGCTTCAAGCAGTCCTCTCACCTCAGCCTCTCGAGTAGCTGGGATTACAGTCGAGAGCCACTGCATCCAGCTTTGCTCTTTCTTTGAAAGGTACCATCATCTAGCTGCCTGGTTGTTCAAGCAAAAACGTGGGTCATTGTTACTATTCCTTTTCCGCACACTGCCAATCAATCCTAGACACTGCAGATTCCACCCTCCAGTATTTCTCAAACCCACCTCCAGTGACCATACCCATCATCATCTCTTGTATTTTTCACTGAAAAAGCCTCTGACCTGATCTCCCATCTCCTTCCAATTCTTTCCACATATTTCAGCAAGAGTGATCTTCCTAAAATGCAGATCTGAATCACCCTCCTTATTAAAACTTTTAAGTTTCTTTCCCTTTTTCTTAGGATAAATTCCAGGCCGGATGTGATGGCTCACACCTGTTATCCCAACACTTTGGGAGGCCGAGGTGGGAGGATTGCTTGAGGCCAGGAGTTTGAGACTAGCCTGGGCAACATAGCAAGACCCTGTATCTACAAAACAATTTTAAAAACTAACTGGGTGTGGTGGCATGCGCCTGTAGTCCCAGTTACTGGGGAGGCTGAGGCAGGAGGATCACTTCAGCCCATGAGTTGGAAGCTGAAGTGAGCTATGATAGTGCCACTGCACTTCAGCCTAGTGTCAGAGAGAGACCCTGTCTTTAAATTAAAAAAAAAAAAAGAAAGAAAAGAAAATCCAGGTGCAGTGGCTTATGCCTGTAATCCCAGTGCTTTGGGAAGCCAAGGTGGGTGGATCACCTGAGGTTGGGAAAAATTAGCCGGGTGTGGTGGCATGCGCCTGTAGTCCCAGCTACTTGGGAGGCTGAGGGAAGAGAATCACTTGAACCTGGGAGGTGAGATCTCACCACTGCACTCCAGCCTGGGCAACACAGTGAGACTCTGCCTCAAACAAATACATAAATAAATATATTAATTAATTAATTAATTAAAAACAAAAACCTGACTGCTTTAACATGGCTTATCAAGCCCTCCATGACCGGGCCCTTATTCATCTTTCCAGCATCAATGCTGTTCCTTCCATTCTAGCCTTCACTCCATCATTATAAAACTGCTTTTAGTTTCCAAATTCGCTGTCTTACCTCCCGGCTCATTTCTCTAAGCAAGTCCTTCTCTCCTTGCTTCACCTGACTAACTCCTGCTCATTCTTCAGTGCTTAGTGTGATGTCACCTCCTGTGGGAAGCCACCCCTCCTGCCTAAGCCTGGCTTAGGTGCTTATCTTCATATTAACATCACTATGTGCTTATTATCCCAGACAGCACTCCTTATGAGGTTGAAATTGTCTGCTTATGCTGCCTATCTCCCCCATCCCAAACTGTAAATTCCTTGAGATCAGGGACTCTGGCTTATTCCTTGCACCTAGCACCATAGCTGAGTGAAGAAGATCATCTTAAATTCAGATGTGAATTTTGACTTGAAGGCAAGGGTAGGATGGAATGGAAGAATGGAGCTGGAATGGAAGACAGCATGGGTGTTTCTTTTTTTTCTTTTTTTCTTTTTGTGGAGACAGGTTCTTACTTTATTACCCTGGCTGAAGTACAGTGGCACTTTTCTTGGCTCACTGCAACCACGACCTGGGCTTAAGTGATCCTCCTACCTCGGCTTCCCAAGTAGCTGGGACCACAGGCTCATGCCACCATGCCCAGCTAATATTTTAATTTTTGTAGAAATGGGGTCTCTCTGTGTTGCTGAGGCTGGCATCGAACTCCTGGCATCAAACCATGCTCCCACCTTGGCCACCCAAAGTGCTGGGACTACAGGCATAAGTCACCACACCTGGTGATACACCAGGAAATAGACATTTTCAAGCAGGGGCAGGGATGGTGATAGCATAATCTGATTTACTAAGGGTATTGAATACATTTGGGCAGGTGGCAGAGCAGGCCAGGAGAAGGAAACCATTGATAATGTAGATAATGTGACCCAGGCAAGATATGATGGTGGCCTGGACTAAGATGTTGGTAATGGGGACGGGGAGAACCAGACAGACTTGAAAGAGAGTTAAGAAGTAGACTTCATACCAGGCACAGTGGCTCACGCCTATAATCCCAGCATTTTGGGATGCTGAGGTGGGAGGATCACTTGAGCCCAGGAGTTTGAGACCAGCCTGAGCAACATAGAGAGGCCCTATCTCTACAAAAAATGGAAAAATTTGCCATGAGTGGTGGCATGTTTCTGTGGTCCCAGCTACTCAAGAGGCTGAAGTGGGAGGATCACTTGAACCCAGAAGGTCAAGGCTGCAGTGAGCTATGATTGTGCCACTGCACTCCAGCCTGGGTGGCAGAGTGAGACCGTCTCAAAAAAAAAAAAAAAAAAAGCCTAACATGATGTCTTGTGCCTGTAATCCTAGCATTACTTTGGCCAGCTGAGGCAGGAGGATCATTTGAACCCAGGAGTTTAATACAAGCCTGGGCAACATAGCGAGATCCCAACTCATGAAGCAAATTTAAAAATTATTTTTGGCCGGGTGCAGTGGCTCATGCCTGTAATCCCAGCACTTTGGGAGGCCGAGGTGGGTGAATCACTTGAGATCAGGGGTTCGAGACCAGCCTGGCCAACATGGTGAAACCTCGTCTCTACTAAAAAGAAATACAAAATTAGCTGGGCATGGTGGTGCACACCTGTAATCTCAGCTACTTGGGAGACTGAGGCAGGAGAATTGCTTGAACCCGGGAGGTGGAGGTTGCAGTGAGTGGAGACTGTGCCACTGCACTCCAGCCTGGGCAACAAGAGCAAAACTCCATCTCAATAAATAAATAAATAAATAATTTTTATATATTAATTTTTTTTTGAGACAGAGTCTCACTCTGTTGCCCAGGCTGGAGTGCAGTGGTGCGGTCTCAGCTCATTGCAACCTCTGCCTCCTGGGTTCAATTGATTCTTCTGCCTCAGCCTCCCAAGTAGCTGGGACTACAGGCGTGTGCCACTACGCCCGGCTTTTTTTTTTTTTTTTTTTTGAGCTCTGTCACCTAGGCTGGAGTGCAGTGGTGCGATCTCAGCTCACTGCAAGCTCGGCCTCCTGGGTTCACTCCATTCTCCTGCCTCAGCCTCCCGAGTACCTGGGACTACAGGTGCCCACCATCACGCCTGGCTATTTTTTTTTTTTAAGTAGAAACGGGCTTTCACCATGTTACCCAGGATGGTGTCGATCTCCTGACCTCGTGATCCACCTGCCTCGGCCTCGCAAAGTGCTGGGATTATAGGTGTGAGCCACCTTGCCTGGCCTATTAAAATTTTTTAAATAGCAAAAGAAGTAGACTTCACAGAATTGGGAGTCAGGTGAAGAAAAGGAGGGTGCATAAGTTGAGCTGAATTCTAACTTGGGCACTAGGTGTCTTAGTGGTGCCTTCTTCTCGGGCGGGGAATCCAGAGGAAGAGCATGATTGCAGAGGGAGGTGAGGAGCTCTGTTTGGGACAGATTGCGTTTGAGTGACCTGTGAGGCACCCAGCAGGTGGCTGAGCATTCTAGGCTGCAGGTGAGGAACAAAAGCTGAGAAGGAATGGACAGAGATAGAAAACCTAGAAAGGTATATTGATGCCAAGAGAGTGACAGCCAAAAAAGAAATGACTCGAGGAAAAGGGAGAACACCGCTGAGGCTCCTCCCCTCAGGCACCCCCCACACACTTCCACAGACACAAATGCACTGGAGAGTTTTCTTTTGACAGGATTTTATTTGGTTCAAACGTGAAACTCAGACCCTGGCTCACCCACTTCTCATCGTGGCTGGAGTAGATCTGTCCTGAGGGGGGGATCATTGGCTTCTTATCGGGACATGAAAAGGGGAGCACATAGGTCACATCAAGTGTCAGAGCAGGGAGAGGCTCAGCGACTGCTGGCCGGGTAGGGCTTGGCCATAAGCCAGGAAAGGGATGCCTGGTACCACCTTTTAGACACATGCAGTGGAAGAGGAGACAATTCAGGAGTTGTGTTAGGGTTTGGGCTTAGAGCAGGCCTAGGGCAGAGTCAAGGCTCTGAACCAAGGGGTTCAGTAACTGTGGGCAGAAGACTTGTCCAGCTCACTGCGCTGCTCCTTCTGGGACTCTGTCACCACCTGCTGGGGACAGGGCACATGATGGGCACAAGCCATTCAGCGCCACCCTCCATCCTACTCCTTTGGATCATAGAGCTCCACTCCTTGGGGTAACCAGCAGAGACTCCTGTTTATCTATCCATGTTCTCTGTCTCCTCCTCTGTCTCTCCCCAAGAATTACCCACCCTAAGTAAGATTAGCGACAGCCAGGCTGGGACTGAGAAACAATATGGGAAATGGTGGGGTCCTGGGATTAGGGGCCATGCCTCACCTCCCCATTCCGGGTCTCAATGGTCTTGATCAGAACCGTCTTCCGGCTGTGGCTGTCCTGGGGAGGCTCCACCTCAGGCACTGGAGAAAGTAGGATGAAGGATTCAAGGGGTAAGGCTTGGGAATATCTCCTCTTAGGCTCCCACTGCTATATCTGAGGGCAGGGGAGGGGTGGGGTGTGAGGAGTAGGGGTGGGTATAGGCCAAGACCCAGAAATTCCGTGAGGAGAACAGATCCCTGAGGTGAGTCAGAGCAGGAGCCCGAGGAGCGCAGAAGTGGACGAGGAGAGGTACAGGCTGCAAGGCAGACTCACCAGTCGTCTTTATACTTAAGGAGGCAAAAGAATGGACGGGCACGGAGATCCTGGAGGCGAAGCAAGCTGTCAGAGCCCCTGCCCAGGCCCCGGCCCTCCCCGCCCAGTCCCGACCCCTCCCTGCCCCGCCCCAGCAGCCCCACCCTCACCGGCTCTCCTCGCCCTCCAGCAGCTTGCGGTAGGTGGCGATCTCGATGTCCAGGGCCATCTTGACGTTGAGGAGCTCCTGGTACTCCCGCAGGTGCCGCGCCATCTCCTCCTTTAGCTGTCGCAGCTCCTCCTCGAGCCGCGCGGCGCCCGCCTGGTAGCCCCCCGCCTCCAGGGCGAACTGCTCCTCCAGCTCTCTCAACTGCCTGAGCAGCGCCTCGTTCTGGGGTAGGGGAGTGGAAGGGGCCAGTTGCGGAACATTCATCGTCCGCTCCCCGGGCCCGGGCGCGCAGTTTCGTACTCACCGTGCCGCGCAGCCCGTCCACCTCGCATGTCAGACTCTGGATCTGGCGTCGGGACTCGTTCATCTCCTGCTTGGCCTGGCGCAGGGCCTCATGGTTCCGGTTGGCGGCGTCGGACAGGTCAGCGTACTGCGAAGTGGGGGTAACTCAGGCTTGAGTCGGCTGGGAAGCGCGACACCACCCCAGCGCCCCGCCTCGCAGGCCCTCCCGGCTCTCGCACCTTGGACTTGTACCATTCCTCCGCCTCCTGCAGGTTCTTCGCGGCAATGCTCTCGTACTGCGCGCGGATGTCCCTCAGCGCTGCCGTCAGCTCCGGCTTCACCGTGGCTTCCACCTCCACCTGCTGCACCTGCTGGCTCTCCACACTCACCTGCAGGTCTCGCAGCTCCTACGGCCGGGAGCAGGCAGAGGATGGACAGTGGCGCAAATCCCACGCGGGCCACGCAGTTCGTGCACAGAAAAGAGAAGAAACGCTTGAACGAACAGAAGGGGGCGCCAGGGAGGGCGGGGCGTACAGCCCTGCGCCCCCGCGGGCGCGAGACCAGAGGCCAGGTTTCGGAGGTACAGCCCCGCTGCCCGCCGCCAGGTGGCGCAAGGGTGGGAGTCTAACCACCTGTAGACTGGGGTGGAGGGGCTGCGTCTACCCAGCATCGTCCTTATCCCCAGGGCGATGCCTCCGCTCCGCCTGCTAGCTCCAGCAAGACCACCCCACAACCTCAGAAGCCGCCCCTGATACTGGGCCCACTTACCTCCTCGTGCAGCTTCTTGAGGAACTCAATCTCATCCATCAGAGACTCAATCTTGCGCTCTAGCTCCAGGCGGGACAGAGTGGCGTCGTCCACGTCCTTCGAGGGGTAGCAGTGGAGGTTCAAGAGAAGTTAGGGGCTGCGTAGGCCGAGGAAGGACCAGACCTCCCTGTCTGCCTCGGGAGGCGTCTGGTTGCCCCTTTCTCCCAGCGCCCACCGATGCCACCTCTGGATACTGAGGTCGGGGGTTGGGGTGGGGAGGCTGAACTCGGAGAGGGGCTCAGACTCACCTTGCGGAAGAGCACGAGGTTGTGCTCCGCGTCCTCCCGCTTGCGCGTTTCCTCCTCCAACCTGACGGGAAGAGAGTGCAGAGGCTGAACTGCTGGGTCGCCGCCCAGCTGGCACCCCAGACCGCGCGCCCCCCCGGGATCTGGTTAGAGGCTGTTGTTGCTGCCCAGGACTCTAAATGGAGGACTGAGGCTGCCTGATAAAATTGCCCCGCTTTCTCTCTAACGGACTGGGAGCTGAAAAGGGGGTTCCGACATTACTCAGGAGAGGCACAGATACCCACTTCTCCCACCTCCCCAGACACTCAGAGCAAAGTGGGAGGCGAGGGGGACTTGGAGTCCGTGGGCAAGGATGCTGCCTGCACACACCTGGGTTGGTAAGGGGAGCCACACCCTTGGGCTGCTGATGGAGAGGGGAATCGAGGGGAGGGAAGAGCAGCCGCCTCGACGGCCGCTTCGACCTCGCCTCGACGGCCGCGGTCCAGCCCTGCCCCCTGACCTCTGCTTGAGCGCCGCCAGGTCCTCCGCCAGCCCGTCGCGCTCCACCTGCACCCGGTCACGCTCGCGGCCCAACAGCTCCAGCTCTCGCCGCAGCTCGCGCAACTCCTGCTGGCACAGCTGGTCCGCGCGCGCCGGCTCCTGGCCCCGGGCTTGGCTCAGCTCCCCGCGCAGGGCCGCGTTCTGCTGCTCCAGAAAGCGCACCTTTTCGATGAAGTTGGCGAAGCGGTCGTTGAGCTCCTGCAGCTCCTGCTTTTCGTTGCTGCGCGTGGCCAGGAACTCCTGGTTGAGGGCCTCGGCCATGGAGAAGTCGAGGCGCTCCGAGGGCAGGCGCAGGAGGGCGCCCGCTCCCGCCCGGGGGCTACGGAAGCTGCCCAGGCGCACCGAGGAGCTCGGGGACGCAGAGCCCAGCAGGCGGCTGCTGGAGAAGCGGGAGCTGGACGAGTAGGAGAAGGCCCCGGGGGATAGTGAGGGCGGTGGCCCGAAGGTGCGGCGGTATGAGGTGGAGCTGAAGCCGGCCCGAAGGCCCGATGGGTGGTGGCTCATTGCGGCCGAGGATGGGCAGTCACCGTTGGCAGAGCTAGGCCAGGGGCTGGGAAGGAGCCGCAGACCGCTGCGAGGCGGCTTTATAGCCCTGCGGTCTCAGGGGGGGCACGGGCAGCTCCTCCTACTGGCCTGATGGCCCGCTGGAGGGCGGTTGTGTGGGGAGGGGGATGCCCCACCCCTGCGGAACAGCAGGAGCGCCTTCCCCTCCCTTCCCTGGTTGCAGGCCTCTGCCCACTTGATTGCCCCCTGTTGCGGCTGGAGTGGGGGTCACTATCTCCCAACAAGCACCCAAAGCTAGAACCTAGGGTAGGAAGGCCTGATTTAAACTAGGGTCCCTGAAAATTGCGAGGTAGAAGGACCTGAAGTTAAAGGGCAGGCTTCTGGCACAGGAGTAGGGAGGAGGCCAGCTGGAGGGAGAGTTGACCTGGCTTAGGCCCCATAGCTGGTGCCTTGACTTGCCCCCTGAAGGCCAGGCTCTACTTTCACCTGCTGTCAGCTACCCCTCCTTCACCACACCCAGAGAGGAATAGGAGACAGGGGCGCAGAGGCAGATCGGGCTGGGGAAGAGCTACTCTCCCTAATCCCCAGGGCCCTGTGAAGGGCTGGTGCCTGGCGCCAGCTCTGCTGCTAATGGGCTGACCAGCCCTGCTTCCCCTCCCCCTCCCCTGAACACTGCCCAGCAGAGGTTGTCTGCTGATGTTTCAGCCTTAAAGACACAGCCCCCAAACCTAGACATACCCCCCAAGAAGCCCCAATGAGGTGGGTACATCATAGGGGGCTGAGGGTGGCTGGACCCAGCTCTGGATCCCACGCAGGAGGGTCTGCCCCATGCCACGGGCTAGGCTGAGTGGGCCTTTTGTATTCTGTCTGGGTTTACTGGATTCTCCCTCCCCCCAACTCCACACCAATTGCTGCTCAGTCATGGGCTTTACGGGAACCACAGTGATTCCTGAGGTAGGAAGGGGAGGGGGCTGAGGGTGCTGCCAAGGCTGAGAGATGGATGGACTGGCAGGAGCTGGTTTCCAGTATTGATGTGTTGCAGGTACCAGGGATGGGTGGGGCTGGATGGGGAAGAGATGGGGAAAGAGAAGGTGCCCATCCCCAGCAGTCTGAAAGAGAGAAGGCCCCAAAACAGGTCCACAAACCTGCGCACGCAAACGGATGCATACACACAGCCTTGTATATGTGCACACACATTACATACACACAAATACACACACAATCACACACCCCACCACACCTCCCCTACCCCAGAGTTAGCGGGAAGGCTGATATCTGGCCTTTGTATGTCAAACAGCTTCCAGAATGCAAGCACAACCTGCCCAGGAGTGGACAGAGGCAGTTCGGATCATCTGCAGGAGCCGGGTTGCTGAGGTCTGCTGGGTTTGCCAGAAACCATAGGGCTGGGGATGCTGCTGCTGCCGGGGACTCCAGCACTCTCCTGTGAGACAGGTCTGCCTCAGATGGGACCTGAGGACAAGAGAGTGCATCTGGGGAAGCAGATTTGAGGCTCCTGCCTGGATATCTGGCTGGGGGTGAGGAGGGCGGCTCCCTGGCTGGCCAGCTCGTCAGTATTGCAGGGCAGTGTCCCCCTCCCCCCTCTGTGTGTCCTCTGAGATGGGCCAGGGCCAACGCCCTACTCACGTCCCTACCGCCTTCGTCTCCTCTCCAGGCCCCTCCTTCCTTCCGGGCCATTAGTCTCTCCCTGCACAGCTGCCAGTTCCTTCTCCTTGATGGGTCTGGTTTGGTTGCCAGGGGAGTGGGAAGCGGGAGGAAGGGAGAGATGGGACAGGATGGATAAATGACAGCTTGGCCTCCCCCAATTCCTGGGAATGGGGAGGGGTAGGGTCCCACCTGGGATAGGGCCAGAAGGCTTGGTGGGTGTGAGGAGGGGGCTAGGGAAGCCTTGGTGCTTCCTGCCACAGTCCTGGGCACTGAGCCCCAGCTGCCGTTGGCCTGGAGCCCCATCTATCCCAGATTTGGCCCCACCCTCCAGGAGCAGGGAGCCAGCGCTGTACCCGGAGAGGCGGGCAAGGCCTGGGGAGGACCAGCTCAGGCCCTGTCTACAGGGCGCTTGTGGGGAACCCAAGCCTACTGAGAGTAGAGGCTGCTGGGGCTGCGGCTGGGTCTGGGGCGTTCCAGATGGAGGTCCCGTCCTCACCCTGCTTAAGCGCTCTGCTGGCCACCTACATGCCTCGGAGGAGAAGGGACAGAGGGCTGCCACAACAGGGCTCTGGAGCTGTGGATCAGGCCTGGGTGAGGAACTGCAAGGCAGAAGAGGCTCCTCCCCTCAAGCAGAAGGAGCAGGCCAGAGACACCAGGCGGAGCAAAGGTAGGCAAAGAGTCTGGCTTAAGAGCTGGGCTCTGGCATCCAGCCGCCACACTTCCCATCTGATCCACAACTCTGTGTTGTAGAATTTAGGCTCATCGCTATGTCCCTTCATGTCCCTCAAGAAAAGGGAGATAACTGTAGCTTCTACCTCATAGTGTTGTTGGGAGGACTAAAGGAATAAATAAATACATGTGAAGTGCTTAGGACACACATCTTAAAGCCTGAAAATGGAAACTGGTTTTATTATTACTATTATTATTATTAACCTCCAGAGTGATAACGTCAGCCCCAAGAGCAGTGAGGGTCTGGCCTTCTTCTGGACTGTGCCCCTGGTAGCTGAGAGCAGTGCAGGACACAAGGCAGAAGAAGCCAAGTCCTCCCTGGCCTCACCCTCCCCTGGTGGACGGGGACTCTGGGCAAACGGCGCAGGTTCAATCATGGCTGCACACCTTAATTAGCTATGTGCTTTGGGTTTTCTGAGTGACTTAACCTTTGTTCACCCCATTTTTTTTTTCCGAGATGGAGTCTCGCTCTGTCGCCCAGGCTGGAGTGCAGTGGTGCAATCTCGGCTCACTGCAAGCTCCGCCTCCCAGCTTCATGCCATTCTCCTGCCTCAGCCTCCCGAGTAGCTGGGACTACAGGCGCCCACCACCACGCCCAGCTGATTCTTTTGTATTTTTAGTAGAGGCGGCGTTTCACCGTGTTAGCCAGGATGCTCTCGATCTCCTGACCTTGTGATCTGCCCATCTTGGCCTCCCAAAGTGCTGGGATTACAGGCGTGAGCCACCGTGCTGGGCCACCCCATTTTCTTTATCCACAAATGGGAATGATAATAACAATACTTATCTCATGGTGTTGGGAGGATTAAGCAAGTTACCCTCTGTAAAGCACTTAGTGCTTGGCACCTAGTACATGCTGTAGAAGTATTTGCCAGTATTCTCATCGCCCCTTCTCCTCCTGCCTCCCTTGGCTGCTCTGATGAAGACTGGAAGAGAAACAACGATTGCATGTGTTCAGGGGTTTGCAGGGAAGGTGAGTAATGAAGTTTAGGTTACTGGCAAGAGTTCTATTTTTTTATTTTATTATTATTATTATTATTTTGAGAGATAGTCTTGCTCTGTCACCCAGGCTGGAGTGCAGTGGCTTGATCTCGGCCCACTGCAACCTCTGCCTCCTGGGTTCAAGCGATTCTCCTGCCTCAGTCTCCCTAGTAGTTGGGATTACAGGTGCCCGCCACCATGCCTGGCTAATTTTTGTACTTTAGTAGAGATGGCGTTGCACTATGTAAGTCAAGCTGGTCTCGAACTCCTGACCTCAAATGGTCCGCCTGCCTCGGCCTCCCAAAGTGCTGGGATTACAGGTGTGAGCCACCATGCCCGGCCAAGAGTGCTATTAAATGTCAGGCCACGGACTCAGAGCTGGATTAGGAGGGCATGTAGGCAAGAGAGGGTGGGAGATTGGGAGAGTAAAGAGATCCATGGCTGGCCAAAGAACAGTCATAGAACAAAGACATGCCGGCGGAGTGCGGTGACTCATGCCTGTAATCCCAGTACTTTGGGAGGCCAAGGCAGGCAGATCACCTGAGGTCAGGAGTTCGAGATCAGCCTGGTCAACATGGTGAAACCCCGCCTCTACTAAAAATACAAAAAATTAGCCGGGCATGGTAGCACACACCCATAATCCCAGCTACTTGGGAGGCTGAGGTAGGAGAATCTATTGAACCTGGGAGGCAGAGGTTGCAGTGAGCCAAGATCATGCCACTTCACTCCAGCCTGGGCGACAGAGTCACTCTGTCTCAAAAAATAAAAACTAAAAAGACATGCTAAGTTCCTCCCAGCCTTACCCCCTGCTTCAGCACATCCCTAATACTTGCATCTGTCAGCTGGGGTTTCCTTGCCTCTCCACGTCTAGGATTGACACAAACCTCCACGCCAGGCCAGGCGAGGTGGCTCACACCTGTAATCCCAGCACTTTGGGGGCCAAGGTGGGCAGATCGCTTGATCCTAGAAGTTCAAGACCAGTCCTGGGCAACATGGAGAAACCCCATCTCTACATAACACAAAAAAATTAGCCAGGCATGGTGCCATGCACCTGTAGTCCCAGCTACTTGAAAGGCTGAGGTGGGAGGATTACCTGAGCGCAGGAGGTCAAGTATGCTGTAAACCGTGACCGAACCACTGTACTCCAGCCCCAGTGACTGAGACCCTGTCTCAAAATAAATAAATAAATAACCAAAATAAAATTTAAAAACCTAAACCTCCACTCCACATCCTGGGTGAAGTCTAGGGTCCTCTCCAGGATTCCTTTGTCTTCCCAGCTTTATTTTGTTTTTATTTATTTATTTTATTATTATTATTACTATTATTTTTTGAGACGGAGTCTCACTTTGTCACCAGGCTGGAGTACAGTGCACGATCTCGCCTCACTGCAACCTCCGCCTCCTGGGTTCAAGTGATTCTCCTGCCTCAGCCTCCCAAGTAGCTGGGACTACATCCTGGGCGCGCCACCATGCCCAACTAATTTTTGTATTTTTAGTAGAGACAGGGTTTCACCATGTTGGCCAGGATGGTCTTGATCTCCTTGGCCTCATGATCTGCCCACCTTGGCCTCCCAAACTGCTGGGATTACAGGTGTGAACCACAGCGCCCAGCCTATTTTATTTTTATTTTTTGAGAAGGGTCTCACTCTGTCACCCAGGTTGGAATGCAGTAGCACAATCTCAGCTCACTACAACTTCCACCCCCCAGGTTCAAATGATCCTCCTGCCTCAGTCCGTGAGTAGCTGGGATTACAGGAGCGCACCACCACAATGGCGAATTTTTGTTGTATTTTTGGTAGAGATGGGGTTTCACCATGTTGCCCAGGCTGATCTCAAACTACTGAGCTCAGGTAATCCACCCACCTCAGCCTCCCAAAGTGCTGGGATTACAAGCGTGACCCACCATACCTGGCCCCCGAGCTTTATTTTTAAGTCCCTAGCTCCAAGTCCTTGTTGCCCCTGAATTGCCTGAATATATAGTTGCTCTTGCGATGTCCCAGATGTGGAACTCAGCACTGTTCCTTGGTTCCTGCGGTCCTATTTCCCCATCACTTAAGTAAGAACTGGGGGTCAGAGGGACCAAGTTGCATGTCTGAGCTTGTACCGTGAGCTAGTGGTGGTTTCCTCTCTGGAAGGGCGCATCCTGGTTAATCAGGCCCTGAGTGACCCTGCTGGTGTTCTGCGCTCTGTGCCCACAGGACCCAAGGTGAGCCTCAGCCAGAAGGGATCCAGCACCACACTTTTGAAGGTAGACTCTCCCAGCCCAGTTTGGCTGCAAGGTCCCCACTGACAGAGTGGCTTTACCAGAGTGGAACTCTTTCCCATTGTCTCCACTTGGGGCTCCACTGCTCCCAGTTAGGGAGCACCGTGGGCATCTCTGCCAGCTCTTCCCTTCTCTCACTGTATCACATAGTAATGACCACCCTTTGCTAGGTCTAACACATTTATTTAATCACTCCTAATCCTCACAGTAACCCTATGACATAGGTACCGTTACTATTCCCACTTCATAGCTGAAGAAACTGAGGCACAGCGAGATTAAGCAACTTTCCTAAGGTCACACAGCTAGTAACTAATAATCTGTTTATATGTCTGACTCTGACTTTCTGCTCCCTGACAATATGATCTTTGAGGGCAGCGATCAGATCTTACTCATCTTTTTGTCCGTGGTGTCTGGGGTGGGACCTAGGTCAATCAAATGTGTGTGAGTCACCGGAAAAATCTCTTGGTTGGAGGCCCCTAAAATGAAGCAAGGTATGTTGCTGCCACCTTCTGGTCAGAAGTCAGAATGACGTGCTGACGTGTTCAGTCTGCATCTATGTTGAATTCAAGACTCAAGACTCCTGGAACACTGGAATTTGGGGAATACTTCAAAATTTATTGTGACTTCTTTTTTTGTTTGTTTGTTTACAGATGATATTTATCCAAGGGGGTGTAAAATGGAGTCAGAGAAGCACTGGTATTAGGAGTTTGGAGCCCTCATTCCATGATTTCCCTGAGTTCTAGGAGCCTCTTCTATTCCTCCAGAAGCCAAAAGACAGGGCAGGAAGACAAAGTCTTTCCTCAACTCTTCACCATTCTCCACGATGTCCACAATCTCCAGTTCCACCCTCACTGTAAAATCACGTCTCCATCCACCTGCCTGATCTTTCAGTCAGCCACTCCTCAGCTGGAGAATGGGAAATAATGGGCTGTGCCAGCGAGCCACACTCCAAGGGCAGAGTGCTCAGTGAACCTGCTCAAAGTGTGGCCTGTGCAGCTGCCTGAAGGTTGCCCAGGCCATGAAAAGGCAGACTCCTGGGTCCCACCCAGATCTTCTGAATCTTTAGAAGGGCATTGACAAATGCCCTGGTGATTTTTAAGTATTCCTGGATTAAAGTATTTTTCTTTAAATCGTCTACCTTTTACTCTTTTATTTTGAAAAAAATCAGACCCAGGATAAAGTTGAAAGAATGCTGCTATGAACACCAATATATCCTTCCCTTGGATTTACCAGTTGTCAATGTTTTGCCACAATTCCTCCGGAAGTGTTAGACATCGTATTTAATCTCTGAACACTTTAGCATGTGACTCCTAAGAACAAGGACATTTTCCTACATAACCACAGTAGGATTAGCCCACTAAAGACATTTAACATTGATTTGCCTTTATTTGTGTAAAAAAAAATTGTAACTAACAAAAAAGACATTTAACACTGATATAACTATTATCTAATACACAGCCTATACTGAAATTCCCTCAATTGCCCCAATAACATTCTTTATATCTATTTCCAAGCAATCTAGGATTTGAAAATCATGAATTGTATTCAGTCATCACCTGAGCAGAAGGGTAAGGCTGGGATGAGGTTGGCATGTTTGAGGAACTGCAGAAAGGTCAGTGAGGCTGGCGCAAGGCAGATGAGGGAGGAGAGTGGGAAAGGTGAGGTTAGAGGCATGGCAAGAAGTCAAATATCATGAAGCTTTTAAAATCAGAGTAATGAGTTTATTTTAAATGCAATGAAAAGCCAGGCGCGGTGGCTCAAGCCTGTAATCCCAGCACTTTGGGAGGCCGAGACGGGCGGATCACGAGGTCAGGAGATCGAGACCATCCTGGCTAACACGGTGAAACCCTGTCTCTACTAAAAATGCAAAACACTAGCCGGGCGAGGTGGCGGGCACCTGTAGTCCCAGCTACTCAGGAGGCTGAGGCAGGAGAATGGCGTGAACCCGGGAGGCGGAGCTTGCAGTGAGCTGAGATCCGGACACTGTACTCCAGTCTGGGCGACAGAGCGAGACTCCGTCTCAAAAAAAAAAAAAAAAAAAAAAGCAATGAAAAGCCATTGGAGGGTTTGAAACAGGGAATAACTTAATCTGATTTATGATTTTTGTTTTGTTTTGTTTTTGAGACAGAATCTCGCTGCGTCGCCAGGTTGGAGTGCAGTGGTGCGATCTTGGCTCACTGCAACCTCTACCTCCCAGGTTCAAGTGATTCTCCTGCCTCAGCCTCCCGAGTAGCTGGGACTACAGGCACCCACCACCACACCCGGCTAATTTTTTGTATTTTTAGTAGAGATGGGGTTTCACCATGTTGGCCAGAATGGTCTCGATCTTCTGACCTCTTGATCTGTCCGCCTCTGCCTCCCAAAGTGCTGGAATGACAGGCATGAGCCACCTTGCCCCACCCTGATTTAGGATTTTAAAAGGTCAATCTGAAGACAATTTCAGAGTTGGGACATTCTATAAGACTTTTCAAGAGTCCTAGACTCTTTAAAAACTTAATGTCAAAGCCAGGCACAGTGTCTCACACCTATAATCCCAGCACTTTAGGAGGCCTAGGCGGGCGGATCACCTGAGGTCGGGAGTTGGAGACCAGCCTGGTCAACATGGGGAAACCCTGTCTCTACTAAAAATACAAGAAAAAAAGAAGTTAATGTCAAAATAATAATAATAAAAAGTTTATATCATTTTTTGTTGGTGTTTTTTGGAGCTTTCATAACAAATTACCACAAACTTGGTGGCTTAGAACAACAAAAAATGTATTCTCTCACAGTTCTGAAGTCCAGAAGTCCAAAATCAAGGTGTTATTTTTTCTATTTATTTATTTATTTAAAATAGATACTGGGTCTCACTATGTTGCCCAGGCTGGTCTCAAACTCCTGGGCTCAAACAGTCCTCCTGCCTCAGCCTCCCAAAGCGCTAGAATTACAAGTATTAACCACTAGGCCCAGCTGAAATATGGCAAATATCAGCTGGGCACAGTGGCTCACGCCTGTAATCCCAGCACTTTGGGAGGCCAAGGTGGGCGGATCACCTGAGGTCAAGAATTCGAGACCAGCCTGGCCAACATGGGGAAACCTCGTCTCTACTAAAAATGCAAAAATTAGCTGGGTGTGGTGGTGGGCACCTGTAGTCCCAGCTACTTGAGAGGCTAAGACAGGAGACTCGCTTGAACCCAGGAGGCGGAGGTTGCAGTGAGCTGAGATTATGTCACTGCAGTCCAGCCTGGGCAACAATGAGTGAAACTCCATTAAAAATAAAATAAAATAGACATTTATTAAAGACAGGGGTGGGTCTCAGACCACTGCCCCCAGTAGTTCTTTTTGTTTTTTGTTGTTATTGTTGTTTTACTTTTTAAACAGCCCCCTATGGATATAGGCTACCCCATAGGCAGTGTGCCCAGAGTAGCCTTTGTTTGCGTTTTGAATTTATGTTTTTATTTTTTAACTGCTCTTTGTGGAGTGGGGAAGGAGTCCTAAGCTCTTCCTTCTCAGGGTGATGCCCAAGATCCTCTGGGTGGGAATGAGCAGTCATCCCTTTACCCAGGAAGGAAAGGGCAGGGGGAAGTGGGGACAACCCACTTCAGGACCGTGCTGGAGGTGGAGCGTGCCTGCAATCTCCTCCCCAGGTAAAGGGAGGATTTTTAGAGTAGACCACAGTCGGGGTGTCCAAGGAGGGCAGCGATCCTCCTCACCCCTGCCAACTCTGAGTACTGGGACTGTCCAAGAGGAGGTGCAGCCCTGATGTGGGCCCATCTGTTATCCCCCTCTCTCCTCCACACAACCTCTGAGCTCCTCAGCCTGGAACCCTGGAAGATTAATGAAGGAGGAAAACTGGGATCACCAGGCACAGCCCCTCATCCCCAACCCCCTATTTCCTGCTGAAGATGCTGAGGGGGAGCAGTACTTGCAATTCTGTGAGCCGGGGAGAAATCTTACCCTGGTACATGGTTATGCCTTTTCCCAGGCAGTGACTGGAGCACATGCGTGTGCCTGACATGAGACAGGGCAGGGGCCTGTGCCCATCAGGACAGTTGTCAGAAGCTCTTCTTCAGTCACGACACTCTGCCATCCGTCTCACCCTGCCTCTTGCAGGGAGAGGTTGGGTGACAGCTGAACAGACAAATTCACAGGGTCTGAAGCCCTACAAACTGCCCCGCCTGCCCTCTGCTTGCAGGCTATGTAGGTGTTGGTTTGACAGCTGCCACCAGGACTGAGCTTCTGGAGTCAGTGGCTCTCACACCCAGAGTGACCTGATGGGCAATGTCTGTCAGAAATTCTCTTGGCCAGGCACAGCGACTCATGCCTGTAAACCCAACATTTTGGGAGGTCAAGGCAGGAGAATTGCTTGAGCCCAGGAGCTCAGGACAAGCTTGGGCAACATAGGGAGACCCTGTCTCTACAAAAAATTTAAAAATTAGCTGGTCATGGTGGTGCACACCTGTAGTCCCAGCTACTTGGGAGGCTGAGGTGGGAGAATTGGTTGAGCCCAGGAGGTTGAGGCTGCAGTGAGCTATGATTGTGCCACTGCACGCCGGCCTGGGTGACCAGGGGAGCCCCTATCTCAGAAAACAAAAACAACAAAAGAAGAACATTCTCTCACTCTCTAGTTGGATTCTTTCTGTAGTACTTGGCTATCTGTGCTGGCCCCTGGCTGGAGGGGAGGGCAGTGGCAGAGGAGATAGAGACAGGAAAAGGGAGAGTTGAATGGGAGAGAGAGAGGGAAGTGGGAAATGAAGGGGGAAGAGAGGAGGGGAGAGGAGAAGGTAAATGGAGGTGACAGGTAGTGGAAAGAGGGGAGGAGGAAGAATAGAGGAAACCAATGGGCCAGAAATGGAAACTTGGGCTTTTTCTTCTCACAGGCCCCAGATCCTCCACACGGGGAGCAACCAGTCAGCTAACCCCATTCACATCCCAGAGCCCTCAGAGTCGGGTCTGGGTCTCATCCACGTCACCCTGCACCTCTCCGTGTCTACAAGATCCTTGGTCTGAAATAGTATGGGAGGCTCTGGAAGCTGTTGCATTGCCCTGGGGTCAGGCTCATTCTGATGGGTACCTAGGAGGGGGGCATTCCTTCAGGGTGGAGCCTCCTTGCTCTTCTCTACCCCCTCACATCAGGCCACAGGCCTCACTCATAGCTGTATGTAAAAAGGAAGAAGATGAGGCCAGGCACGGTGGCTCACGCCTGTAATCCCAGCACTTTGGGAGGCTGAGGCGGGTGGATCGCCTGAGGTTGGGAGTTTGAGACCAGCCTCACCAACATGGAGAAACCCCGTCTCTACTAAAAATACAAAATTAACCAGGCAGGGTGGTAGGCGCCTGTAATCCCAGCTACTTGGGAGGCTGAGGCAGGAGAATCGCTTGAACCTGGGATGCGGAGGTTGCGGTGAGCTGAGATCGCGCTATTGCACTCTAGCCTGGGCAACAAGAGTGAAACTCGGTCTCAAAAAAAAAAAAAAAAAAAAAAAAAAAAAGGAGATGGCACACTGTTTGAACGTGCAGATATTCTATCCTTTTTTTTTTTTCCTTGGGACAGGGTCTGCCCTCTCACCCAGGCTGGAGCACAGTGGCATGAACACAGCTCACTGCAGCCTTGATCTCCCAGGCTCAGTCAATCCTCCTACCTCATCATCCCGAGTAGCTGGGACTATAGGTGCGTGCCACAGCACCTGAGTAATTTTACATTTTGTGTAGAGACAGGGTCTCGCTATGTTGCCAGGCTGGTCTCAAATTCCTAGCCTCAAGCAATCCTTCCTCCTCAGCCTCACAAAGTGTTGGTTTTACAGCAGAAGCCACCATGCCTGGTGTCTGTGTTCTTTTTATTTATGGTTTGAGTTTGGCAAAGGCACCTGGGAAGACTGGAAGGAAAAAGCAGATCCATTTGGTGGACCAGGAACTACAGGTGGAAGAAGGCAACATATGAGGAAAGAAAGAGGGGACAGGATCTTCACTCGCCCAAGGCAAGGTTTGCACTGGCAAAGGGGTTCTGCAAATTCAAAAGGGCCTTAATACTTTTTGGCCTGAATGAAAGCAGGGCCTTCATATTTTTATTATTAATTATTTTACCACAAATTTCTGGCCAGGCACAGTGGCTCATACCTGTAATCCCAGCACTTTGGGAGTCTGAGGAAGGTGAATTTCTTGAGTTCAGGAGTTTGAGACCGGCCTGGGCAACATGGTGAAACCCCGTTTATTTTTTTTCTTTTTTTTTGAGACAGAGTCTTGCTCTGTCGCCCAGACTGGAGTGCAGTGGTGCGACTCGACTCACTGCAACCTCCATCTCCTGGGTTCAAGTGATTCTCCTGCCTCAGCCTCCTGAGTAGCTGGGATTACAGGCTCATGGCACCACACCTGGTAGAGATGGGGTTTCACCATATTGGCCAGGCTGGTCTCAAACTCCTGACCTCAAGTGATCTGCCCACCTCGGCCTCCCAAATTGCTGGGATTACAAGAGTGAGCCACGATGCCCTGCCAAAACCCTGTTTCTACTGCAAAAGAAGGAGGAAGAGGAGGAGAAAGAGGAGGAGGAGGAAGAGGAGGGGAGGAGGAAGAAGAAAATACAGAAAAAAAATTTTTTTTTTTTTTTTGGAGACAGGGTCTTGCTCCGTCGCCCAGACTGGAGTGCAATGGCATGGTCACAGCTCACTGCCTCCTGGACTCAGTTCAAGCCCTTTCACCTCAGCCTCTGGAATAGCTGGGACCACAGGCGCACACTACTATGCCCTGCTTCTTCTATTTTATTTTATTTTATTTTATTATTTATTTTTGTAGAGACAGGGCTTTGCTATGTTGCCCAGGCTGGCCTTGAACTCCTGACCTCAAGTGGTCTACCCATCTCAGCCTCCAAAAGTGCTGGGATCACAGACATGAGCCGCCGCACCCAGCATAAAATAAGGAAAAAAAATTATATTAATAATTACATAAGGCTTTAATGTTAGTTAGAATGCTTTTGGCAGGAAACAAAAGAAGACCCAAATCAAAATGTCCTAAACAATAAAGGGACTTAAAGTCTTGTAAAAACTTCAGCAGCAGAGCAAGGTTTGGTGTCAAGGTTGGTTAATTCAGGGGCTTAGCACTCTATCGGGACCCATGCTCTTTTCAGCTTTCTGTGTTGCCTTGCTCTGAGCAGTAGCTTTTGTCCTCGTGTTTGTCCCCTTCTGGTCACAAGACAGCTGCAGCAAACTCAAGCACCAGGCACAAGCACAAGCACAATGTACTCACACAGTAATGCCCAGGGCTGCAAAAGGAAAATCCTTTCCCTGAGTTCTTTTATAAGAGCAAGGAAATGTTTGCAAGAATATCTTCCTTCCAACCCCCAACTGGCAGACATTACCTCACCTCTCATTTCCATAATTACATCACATGCTGGTTCCTTAACCAGACCTGGGCAAAACAACTGGAATTACCTTGATTGGCTTAGGGGAAGGTTCACCCTGGTGGTGAAGCCCAGCCCCTCTGATGCACATGGTGTCCCACACCGGGACAGAGCTGGGTTGTGTTGGCAAGTGGAACAAGCTGGGAATGGCTTTGAAGTAGCTATGCAACAATGGCTACTGCCTATGACAGCCTCTTCTGTGACGTGTGGCATATACTGTCTCGAATTGGGATTATGCATGTGTGGTCTGTCTCTAAAATCTGAGAAGCAAAAAGCTAAATATATTTCCTATAGTACCAAGCACAGTGACTTGCACCAAATAGGTGTTCCAAAAATAATAGATGAATAAAACTTAAAAGTTGAAAATGAAGCCCGGTGTGGTGTGCTGTTGTCACAGCTACACAGGAGGCTGAAGTGGGAGGAGTGCTTGAGACCAGGAGGTCAAGGCCAGCCTGGGCAATGTAGCAAGACTCAGTTTCTAAAAAAATAAACTTAGCAAGTATCAGGCTCAATTTAAAAAAAAAGAAAAACAGCCGGGCATGGTGGCTCATGCCTGTAATCCCAGCACTTTGGGAGGCCGAGGCGGGTGGATCACAAGGTCAAGAGTTCGAGACCAGCCTGGCCAACATGGTGAAACCCTGTCTCTACTAAGAATACGAAAATTAGCCAGGAGTGGTAGTGGGTACCTGTAACCCCAGCTACTTGGGAGGCTGAGGAAGGAGAATTGCTTGAACCCAAGAGGCAGAGGTTGCAGTGAGCTGAGATGGCGCCACTGCACTCCAGCCTGGGTGACAGAGCAAGACTCTGTATTGAAAAAAAAAAAAGAAAAGAAAAACAAACAAAAAACTGGAGACGATTGCCAGAATAGTATAATTGAATTACCTTTGCCAAGGGCATTTCAGTATTAGTTTACTCTTGGACTAGACATCTCTTGGAAGCCAAAGGAGATATTTGATAAAAATAGAGCAGTGTGCAGAGAGGTTGAAGGGAGACAGTGAGGTTTCATTCATACCTGTCCTCCTCCATGAGTTAAACTAATTTCTGTAGACAAGATCTTTGTGTAATTAGGAAACCTTTATATTCTGTAAAACCTTTATAGTCTGTTCCAATTTTAAAAGAGGAAGAGGCCAGGCGTGGTGGCTCACACCTGTAATCCCAACACTTTAGGAGGCCAAGGCGGGTGGATCACGAGGTCAGGAGAAGGAGACCATCCTGGCCAACATAATGAAACCCTGTCTCTACCAAAACTACAAAAATCAGCTGGGCGTGGTGGCACATGCCTGTAGTCCCAGCTACTTGGGAGCCTGAGGCAGGAGAATCACTTGAACCCAGGAGGCGGAGGTTGCAGTGAGCTGAGATCGCGCCACTGCACTCCTGCCTGGCGACAGAGTGAGACTGTCTCAAAAAATAAAATAAAATAAAATAAAATAAATAAATAAAATAAAAATAGAGAGAGAAAAACAATCCAGTGGTGAAACTAGTGTTTAAAAGCATTTTTTGTATTATGACTAAAGCAGACATGTCTCTAGCTCTGGAAGGTTCATTGATTCTGACTATTGCTCTCCTGCTGCAGACTCGGAGGGAGTGTAGAGAAGGAAAGAACTGTTTTCCCAAAACCTGCTCGGGGCTGACATTGACAAATTCAGGGGCACTAGATTCTTGGCTTGAAAGGGGCAGTGACAGGCTAATGAGATGTCAGCAAAGGGGACCTATTTCACAGGGCCAGGGCCTGCTCCTGCTCCACAGCCCCCACACCCAAGGGTCTATTTTCTCTTCAGCTTCTGCTGCCTTGTGTCTCCTAGACAGTCACCCTGGCATTGGGCCCTAGGGGCCATCTGCCTGGGTCATCTCTGCCAGCTTCACCTTGCGGCCTCAGCTGACGGGCACTGACCACTCTGGCCCCAGGGCGTAGAGGAGCGAGGCTCCAGGTGTGCACTGTCCTGCCTATGCCTCAGCTGGTGTCCCTGTTGGCAGGAGACCAGGCAGGTGGCAGCAGCCATCCTGCAAGGACACTGTATCTCCCCGTGACCTAAGAATAGACTTCAGAGGAAGGCCTGGACAAAAATGCCCCCTCACTAGAGAAGCTACAGCCTGGACAGTGGGGACCAGCTGGCTTTGCCATTTAAGGTCAGCGAGTTACCACCTGGGCCCAGGAACGGGGCTCCTGGGAGGTTTTCTGACGATCATTGGCATGATGAGATCTCTCTGCGACTACAGCTCCATCCAGTGCTCATGTGAGGGCTGGCCCCTGTTGGTCTCATGCGCAAAGGGGCCTGGGAGGTGGCACTATCCTCCCAGGACTGGAAAGGCTGCCAGGGGCAGAGCTGATTTCCCCTGGGGCTCCTCAATGGCTGGGCAACAGAGTTGAGTGAGCCTAGGCTTTGGAGCCAGAGCTCTGTGGTCAAATTTCAGTTCTGCCACTCATTCTGTAGCCTTAGGTTAGATATTCAATCTCTCTGAGCTATGGAAGTGGGCATAATAACATCACCTCCCAGGGTGTTGTGGAAAATGTGAAGGCACCTTTTCCTCCCACCCTGACAACGCCTCCCCTGACCTCCTTCAGCCTCACCCAGGACTGTCACACCACCTTCCAGCAGTCAGAGGCCTGAAGACAGATTTGTAATTGCGTAACCCACTTGGCCATCCTCTGGCCCGACAGATTCCTGCTGAAGAGTCACTTGCCAGCTGCTTCCCAAACACAGTGACTGGTGGACAGGCAGGCCCTCAGCCCCTCAAAGTCGTTATCCCCCTCCTCATCCCAGCCCAAAGCACCTCTGCCCAGACACACTCACCTCTTAGTGGTCAGCGGCCTCTGTGTGGGGGAAGCAGGTTGCTTCTCTGGCCAGGTCAGGTGAGAGCAGTCTAAGCCCTCTGTCCAGACAGCCGGAACCGGGGGCCGCCGCCAGTCTCAGGAGCCCACATCCTCTTAGGCTGTGTCCATTTATTCCCATCAAGCCTCAGTGGCCTCAGCATCAGCATCAGCTGCAGCTCTGGGTCCAGACTTTCCATTTGTGCTCAAGGGCAGATCAGATGATTGTCAGCCACAAAGCAGTGACCTAGACCTTGGGGTATATTTGTTCTTGCTGCAGGCTAACTTCTATTCACTTTCCCTCCAACACAGGAGGGGGAAATCATCTTTACAAGGACAAATGCCCCCCCACCCAGCCACTGGCACTTTGCTCTTCCAATTCCCCAGGCTCTATTCTACTGGAATATTTCTTCTCAGCTAAACTCTTCTCTCGCCTTCTTTCACCCCAGACCTCTGCGGCTGCTTAAAGCTTTCCAACCTTTTTCACATCTTGGCACGTGTAGAAAATAATTCATCTGTAAGGTGTACAGAGGTAAATGGAGGGGGCTGCTCCTGGCCGGGGTGACTGGCCCCAGGGAGGATGGGTGAGTCAGGCTTTCCAGGTTCCACCATGTCATTCTAAAAGCCAAAAGCATCCTATATACACACCCTGAATCCCATTCTCATGGCACCCTGCTTGGGAAATGCTAGTATCATGGGGTGTCACACTCGCCTAAGCTTTGTGATTTATCTGCTCCTTTTCATACGTGGGTGTCCCATTTCCTCCAGTGCTTGCACTATGGCAGTCAGCAGATCTCCTGGGCTGGGAAGGTCTCGAAATCCCCTCTGGCAGGCTGGCCGGAGTCTTCAAGGTTCACCTTCTTTCCAGGTATCCCACCCTGTTCCCCTGCCCAGGCTGCAGGAAGAACCTGGTGTATCTGAGAAGTAGCAGTGGCTGAATTTGTGCTGGGGTCTTACCTTGCCCCGAAGGACATAAAACCATAGTTGCTCTTGACAAATGCTCTATAAAATCATCCTGAGCACATAGTTGAGGCATCTCAGGCTGCAAAAGCATGCTGTGCTATGTATTCAAATACAATATATACATTTAAAATTTTTTTTGAGACTTTAAAATTTTTTTAAGGGAAAAAAATAAATTGTTGTCCCTTAGGCTGGAGTGCAGTGGCACGATCTCAACTCACTGCTACCTCCACCTCCCAGGCTCAAGCAATCCTCCCACCTCAGCCTCTCAAGCAGCTGGAACCACAGATGTGCACCACCACACCCAGCTAATTCTTTTGTATTTTTAGTAGAGACAGGGTTTCGCCATATTGCCCAGGCTGGTCTTCAACTCCTGAGCTCAAGTGATCCACCCGCTTCAGTCTCCCAAATTGCTGGGATTACAGGCGTGAGCCAAAAAAATGCTCGAAATAGAGACAAGGTCTCCATTGTTGCCCAGGTGCTGGTCCTCCTGGGTTTAAGCAATCCTCTCACCCTGGCCTCCCAAAGTGCTGGGATTGCAGCTGTGAATCCCAGCGCTGGCCTTAAACATACACATCTTTCAGATGCAATTCTCACAGTAAAGGGGCTAAAGTGAGCAATGGGTAAGGGATACAAAACACCTTTGGGAAAGGGATGGTAACTGGGTACCATCAGAATAAAGTCACGGAGGAGAGGTGAGTTATGTCTGCAACTGTGCCCCCAGGGCCCATCTGCTGCCACTCATTAGGCATTCCCACTCACGCAAGCACCCAAGCACCAAAACCGATTCCTCCCTTCTGCATGAAGCCTGACCTTTTAGTCACTGTCCTTTCCCATTGCTCAGAGTTCAACTGAGTACCAGGCACCAAGCTCTCCAGCTACGTGTAACACTCATGCCCCTTCACCCGTCTGCTCTCAAGAACCACGGTCCTCCAACAGGTGCTTGGAAAAAAGTCCAAATCAGAGAACTCACCCCTCTCCAATCTTTCATACACATGCATATTACTCCTACTTTAAATAATCTCCAATGACATACAATTTGGGTCAAGCATGAAAAACCAGTGACTGGTATTTTGTCTGACAGCTTCACTTTCTCTAAGCAATAACCCCTTCAGTGCAAACCATCTTTGCCATTGTAGGTTTCAGCTAAGTATGGAATAAATCAGGATTCCAAGCCCTTCTCATGCGACCAATACTTTATTAAAGACTGACAGCAATAGTTCTGGCAGTGTGGCTGGGCACCTGAATTTTGGCTCCAACGTTTACTGTTATCTAACCCTTTGCTACTGTACATGTGGTCACATCAGACCAACAGCATCATTTGGGAGGTTATTAAAAAAAAGTATCTAGGGGCCAGGTGTGGTGGCCCACTTCTGTAATCCCAGCACTTTGGGAGGCAGGACTGCTTGAGCCCAGGAATTCAAGGCCAGCCTAAGCAATATGGCAAACCCCATCTCCACCAAAAAAAAAAAAAAAAAATTACAAGAATCAGCCAGAGGCCGGGCGCGGTGGCGCAAGCCTGTAATCCCAGCACTTTGGGAGGCCGAGACGGGCGGATCACAAGGTCAGGAGATCGAGACCATCCTGGCTAACACGGTGAAACCCCGTCTCTACTAAAAAATACAAAAAACTAGCCGGGCGAGGTAGCGGGCGCCTGTAGTCCCAGCTACTCTGGAGGCTGAGGCAGGAGAATGGCGTGAACCCGGGAGGCGGAGCTTGCAGTGAGCTGAGATCCGGCCACTGCACTCCAGCCTGGGCGACAGAGCGAGACTCCGTCTCCAAAAAAAAAAAAAAAAAAAAAAAAGAATCAGCCAGGCATGGTGCCACACACCTTTAGTCCCAGCTACTTGGGAGGCTGAGGTGGGAGGATGGCTTAGCCCAGGTCAAGGGGGTGCGGTGAGCTATGATGATGCCATTGCACTGCAGTCTGGGCAACAGAGACTATCTCAAAGAAAAAACAATTAAGACATGTCTGAAGCCTCACCTCAGGCCTATAGATTTAGAACCTGCATTTTGTTTTTAAATGCGAGTCAGGGGTCTCCCTGTTACCCAGGCTGGAATGCAGTCGTACAATCACTGCTCACTGCAGCCTCAACCTCCTTGGGCTCAGGTGGTCCTCCCACCTCAGCCTCCCAAGTAGCTAGGACTATAGGCACGTGCCCTATACCCTAACCCTACCACACAAATTTTTTTTGGGTAGAGATGGGGTTTCATCATGTTGCCCAGGCTGGTCTCGAACTCCAGGGGCTCAAGTGATCACCCAACTTGGCCTCCCGAAGTACATGAGCCACCAGGTTGACTCCAAACCTGCATTTTAGTATCTACTGTTGATTCACATCCATTTTTGTTAGAAGCACTGGCTCAATCTGAACTTGTTTCCTTGCTTACAAAATGATTCTATAACCACTCACTTCAGGCCCAAATTAAAAACAGATAAACCAACAAGCTGGGCAGTGGCTCATGCCTATAATCAAAACTTTGAGAGGTTGAGGCAGGAGGATCACTTGAAGCCGGTTCAAGACTACCCTGGGCAGCATAGCAAGAACCCATCTCTACAAGAAATAAAAATAGCTGGGCATGGTGGTATGCACCTGTAGTCCCCAGCTACTCAGGAGGCTGAGGCAGGAGAATCACATGAGCCCAGGAGCTCAAGGCTGCAATGAGCTATGATCATGCCACTGCACTCCAGCCTGGGCAACAGAGCAAGACCCTCAAGTCAGGTGGTTCATCTACCAGCCTCATACATCCAACTTTAACTGGATCAAGTATTTAAGTCAGCTAGACATTTAAAATGGAAACATCACTTTTATTAACAATTTAGGGCAATAGACATTTACAGAACAAAAATAAGACAGTTCCAAGACAATGGAGTGTAAAAGTACAGCACACAGGTTAATACTCTTCACCCTCATCCTCTCCATCAGCACTATCTGCTCCAACCTCCTCATAATCCTTCTCAAGGGCAGCCATGTCCTCACGGGCCTCTGAAAACTCGCCTTCCTCCATCCCCTCACCCACATACCAGTGAACAAAGGCACGCTTGGCATACATCAGGTCAAACTTGTGGTCCAGGCGAGCCCAGGCCTCGGCAACAGCTGTAGTGTTGCTCAGCATGCACACAGCTCTCTGAACCTTGGCCAGGTCTCCACCAGGCACCACAGTGGGAGGCTGGTAGTTGATGCCAACCTTGAAGCCAGTGGGGCACCAATCCACAAACTGGATGGTACGCTTGGTCTTAATGGTGGCAATGGCAGCATTGACATCTTTGGGAACCACATCACCACGGTACAACAGGCAGCAAGCCATGTATTTACCATGGCGAGGGTCACATTTCACCATCTGGTTGGCTGGCTCAAAGCAAGCATTGGTGATCTCTGCTACAGTAAGCTGTTCATGGTAGGCTTTCTCAGCAGAGATGACAGGGGCGTATGTGGCCAGAGGGAAGTGGATGCGGGGGTAGGGCACCAGGTTGGTCTGGAATTCTGTCAGGTCAACATTCAGGGCTCCATCAAATCTCAGGGAAGCAGTGATGGAGGACACAAT
>NC_037679.1:8408393-8435555 GCF_003255815.1 Theropithecus gelada | reverse complement strand
GCGGGCGCCTGTAGTCCCAGCTACTCTGGAGGCTGAGGCAGGAGAATGGCGTGAACCCGGGAGGCGGAGCTTGCAGTGAGCTGAGATCCGGCCACTGCACTCCAGCCTGGGCGACAGAGCGAGACTCTGTCTCAAAAAAAAAAAAAAAAAAACTTTCTTTTTTTTTTTTTTGAGACAGAGTCTCACAGGGTCACCCAGGGTGGAGTGCAGTGGTGCAGACTCAACTTCCTGGGCTCAAGCAATCCTCTTGCCTCAGCCTTCCAAGTACCTGGTACTACAGATGTGTGCCACCATGCCTGGCTAATTTTTTTTTTTTTTTGTAGAGATGGAGTCCTACTATATTTCCCAGGCTGGTTTTGAACTCCTAGGCTCAAGCAATCCTCCTGCCTTGGCCTCCCAAAGTGCTGGAATCACAGGCGTGAGCCACCATGCCTGGCTAATAAACTTCGGATGGACATTTCCCCTCCTCAGGGTCCAGGTTTTGAATGTGAAATATGAGGAGATTGGACAGGATCCTCTGTAAGGCCCTTCCAGCCCTAACACTCTGTGATGTGTGACTCAAAGTTTGTGGGGTTCATGTGAGCTCTACAAATATGAGCAAAGGAGAAAACATGCTTTCTCAGTCAACATCTTGACTGAAGAATCACCAGAACGTTAGGTAAATAGTTAGAGATGGGGCTTTCATTGTAATCTTACAATGCTTTAGGGAAATAAGCGTTGCATACCTACTGCAGCTTTGGGGAACTTGGGCTTTAAATTATCATATAGCATGTTCACAAAACATCACAAAACATTAGTAAAGAGAAAAGAATTCAGATAAAACTGAACCTTATTTTTTTTCAGCCTAACTCTTGTTTGCTGGAATACTAGTAATGCTGAAGTATTTATTTGTATTCAGTTACAAATTACATGTTACAATTAATGATGCAGGAATATTTTGTGCTTATGTAGCAATTTCTTTTTTTTTTTTTTTTTTTTTTTTGAGGCGGAGTCTCGCTCTGTTGCCCAGGCTGGAGTGCAGTGGCGCGATCTCGGCTCACTGCAAGCTCCGCCTCCCGGGTTCCCACCATTCTCCTGCCTCAGCCTCCCAAGTAGCTGGGACTACAGGCGCCGCCACCACGCCCGGCTAATTTTTTTGTATTTTTAGTAGAGACGGGGTTTCATTGTGTTAGCCAGGATGGTCTCGATCTCCTGACCTCGTGATCCGCCCGTCTCGGCCTCCCAAAGTGCTGGGATTACAGGCTTGAGCCACCGCGCCCGGCCCTTATGTAGCAATTTCTAACAAAATGTTTTCTATTGCAGTAGTGCCTTGGTAAAGTTTTTATAAATTAGTTTTTACAGAGGTATGTATTATGGAACTATGGAAAATAAAGTCCTGAGACTTGAAATAATTTACCCCAAACCACAAGAGATAGGAGTCAGATTAAATACCTACAATGACAGTTGTCTCTTTTATTCTAGGTTCTTCCTCAGCCTGTTATTGGCTCTAGTTAACAGGGAAAGGGAAGTCCTAGAAAAGTCATTTATTGAATTTGTAGTCCTATGGCAAGGTTACTAATGTAACAAGAAAAAAAAGAATTTACCCTACTTTTAACAACCCCAAAGGGCAGCTAGGACTCGGCAGTTGAACAACCTTCTTTAAAACAAGCGGTTTTTTGTTTTTGTTTTTTTTTTTTGAGACAGAGTCTCGCTGTGTCGCCCAGGCTGGAGTGCAATGGTGCTATCTTGGCTCATTGCAACCTCCACCTCCCGGGTTCAAGTGATTCTCCTTCCTCAGCCTCCAGAGGTGGGATTATAGGCACCTGCCACCACGCCCAGCTAATTTTTGTATTTTTAGTAGAGATAGGGTTTCACCATGTAGGCCAGGCTGGTCTCAAACTCCTGACCTCAGGTGATCTGCCTGCCTTGGCCTCCCAAACAGCTGGGATTACAGGCATGAGCCACCTGCGCCCAGCCTACAATAAGCATTTTTTAAGATTTATGCATTTCAGCCAGGTGAGGTGGCTCATTTCTGTAATCTCAACACTTTGGGGCCAGGGTGGGCAGATTGCTTAAGTCCAGGAGTTCGAGACCAGCCTGGGGCAACATGGCGAAACCCTGTCTCTGCGAAAATTTAAAAAAAATTAGCTGGACATGGTGGTGTGTGCCTGTCGTCCAGCTATTTAGAAGGCTTTAGTGGGAGGATCACTTGAGCCTGGAAGGCTGAGGCTGCAGTAAGCCAAGATCTTGCAACTGCACTCCAGCCTGGGGGGAAAACTGAGACCCTGTTCCACCCAAAATAAATAAAATTATGTATTTCAAGGCAGTTTGTTTTTTCTCCTTTTTTACGCCTTGTACGTACAGAATAGCAGGACACTATTTTCTAGGTAACATGTTATTTTCTTTTATGGGAAAAACAGTCCTTGGATCCTTTAACTTTTACTTATTTCTCTTTTATCCCACAAATGTTTGCTGTCTTTACAACTTTCCTACAAATTCTTTAGAAGTTCTCTTCCTCCCTGATCTGAGCTGTGTTTTGGATGACTTCCCCTTTGGCATGGATTAGTATGTGAAATGCTAGCTCCGTTCTGGGAGGTTACCATAGAAGATTGACTTTCATCTCTGAAATTACACATTTTCTTTCCACTGAGATTTGACTTGTTCTGATCTGCTTTATATTTCCTAAAAATAAAGTGCTGTGGCATTGCTTCCTCGGTGACTAACTGAAACAACTGAACCGGTTCCTTTGCCCTGTATTCCCACCCTGTATCCCTACACCCACGACTTCTTACTCAAGCTCTTGCTAATCAATATTTCCTGGAACTAACCACCATTCCCTTGCCCCCTTCCCCCATTCCCTTAGGATACACAGATAAAATTCTCTTGGAGGAAATTAAAAGGAACTACTCACATTCTTCAATTGTCTACAGTATTATTCTAATAAGTGGACTATATCATAGAGTCTGAAAAACTTTTCTATTTATAGTAACATTTATTTAATAAATTTATTCATGTACTGAAAAAGCATTCGGGCAGCCCAAAGTGGAAGACCCCTGAAGGTTTTCTTTCCCTGTGACTAACTTCTTGCCACCAAGCAAGACAATGGGGAATTTGTTTAGGGACTGTGAATCTCAGGATAATATTTTCCCTTTTACTTTTCTGTATCTCCACCTGCCTCCTCCTGCTCCCAGGACACACAGCCAGCCATTATCAAGTACACTAAGTAATTTTTTTTTTTTTTTTTTTTTTTGAGACGGAGTCTGGCTCTGCCGCCCAGGCTGGAGTGCAGTGGCCGGATCTCAGCTCACTGCAAGCTCCGCCTCCCGGGTTCACGCCATTCTCCTGCCTCAGCCTCCCGAGTAGTTGGGACTACAGGCGCCCGCCACCGCGCCCGGCTAGTTTTTTGTATTTTTTAGTAGAGACGGGGTTTCACCGTGTTAGCCAGGATGGTCTCGATCTCCTGACCTCGTGATCCGCCCGTCTCGGCCTCCCAAAGTGCTGGGATTACAGGCTTGAGCCACCGCGCCCGGCCCACTAAGTAATTTTTTTGGTACATAATTAAGGCAATAAAATCTGAATACTAGAGAATATCTGTGCATAAATTACAGTTAGGAAACTTAGAGGTAAAACCGGTCTCTTTTTACTCATGTACGGCCATGTGTTACCTAACAACCAAGATCTGTTCTAAGAAATGCATCCTAGGCAATTTCTTCATTGTGGGAACATCACAGAGTATACATATGCAAACTTAGCTTATTGCTCCAAAGCTAGAAACTTGTGCAGCCTGTTACTGTACTAAATACTTAGGCAACTGTAACTAGATGGTAAGTATTTGTATCTAGGTTGGGCATGGTGGCTCACGCCTGTAATCCCAGCACTTTGGGAGGTTGAGGCAGGCAGATCACTTGAGGTCAGGCGTTTGAGACCAGCCTGGCCTACATGGTGAAACCCCAACTCTATTAAAAATACAAAAATTAGCCAGGCGTGGTGGTGTGTACCTATAATCCCAGCTACTCAAGTGGCTGAGGCACAAGAATCGCTTGAACCCAGGAGGCAGAGGTTGCAGTGAGCCGAGATTGCACCACAGCATTCCAGCCTAAGCGACACAGTGAGACTCCGTCTCAAAACCTATAGTAAAAACATGGTATAAAAGATAAAGATGGCAGGCCGGGCGCGGTGGCTCAAGCCTGTAATCCCAGCACTTTGGGAGGCCGAGGCGGGTGGATCACGAGGTCAGGAGATCGAGACTATCCTGGCTAACATGGTGAAACCCCGTCTCTACTAAAAATACAAAAAAAAACTAGCCGGGCGTGGTGGCAGGCGCCTGTAGTCTCAGCTACTTGGGAGGCTGAGGTGGGAGAATGGCGTGAACCCGGGAGGCGGAGCTTGCAGTGAGCCGAGATCACGCCACTGCACTCCAGCCTGGGAGCACAGCGTGACTCCGTCTCAAAAAAAAAAAAAAAAAAAGATAAAGATGGCACACCTATGTAGGGCACTTACCATGAATGGAACTTGCAGGACTGGAAGTTGCTTAGTGAGTCAGTGGTAAGTGAATGTGAAGGCCTAGGACATTTTAAAAAATGTTTCATTTTTGGCTGGGCGCAGTGGCTCACACCTGTAATCCCAGCCTTGGGAGGCCAAGGCAGGCGGATCACCTGAGGTCGGGAGTTTGAGACCAGCTTGACCAACACGGAGAAACCCCGTCTCTACTAAAAATACAAAAAAGTTAGCCGGGCGTGGTGGCACATGCCTGTAATCCCAACTACTGGGAAGGCTGAGGCAGGAGAATTGTTTGAACCTGGGAGGTGGAGGTTGTGGTGAGCCAAGAGTGTGCCATTGCACTCCAGACTGGGCAACAAGAGCAAAACTCTGTCTCAAAAAAAAAAAAAAAAAAGAAAAATTCATTTTTGAATTATTTATTTATAGCCAGGCACGATAGCTCATGCCTGTAATCCTAGCACTTTAGGAGGCCAAGGTGGGCTGATCACCTGAGGTCAGGAGTTCAAGACCAGCCTGACCAACATGGTGAAACCCCATCTCTACTAAAAACACAAAAATTAGCCAGGCGTGGTGGTGCACACCTGTAATCCCAGCTACTTGGGAGGCTGAAGCAGGAGAATCACTTGAACTAGGGAGGTGGAGGTTGCAATGTGCCACATCACACCAGTTCACTCCAGCCTGGGCAACAGAGCGAGAGTATCTCAAAAAGAAAACAAAAAACAAAACATAAATAGCTAATTTTTATAAAAACAGGCTGCTCACAAACTCCTGGGCTCAAGTGATGCTCCTCCCGGGCCTCCCAAAGTGCTGGAATTACAGGTGGGAGCCACTGCACCCAGCTGACCTAGGGCATTATTGTATACTACTGTAGACTTTATAAACACTGACACTTAGGCTGCATTAAACTTGAAAACATGTTTCCTTCTTCAATAATTAACTTTAGCTTACTGTAGCTTTAAAAATTTGTGGCCGGGCGTGGTGGCTCAAGCCTGTAATCCCAGCACTTTGGGAGGCCAAGACGGGCGGATCACGAGGTCAGGAGATCAAGACCATCCGGGCTAACACGGTGAAACCCCATCTCTACTAAAAATACAAAAAATTAGCCGGGCGTGGTGGCGGGCGCCTGTAGTCCCAGCTACTCGGGAGGCTGAGGCAGGAGAATGGCGTAAACCCGGGAGGCGGAGCTTGCAGTGAGCTGAGATCCGGCCACTGTACTCCAGCCTGGGTGACAGAGCGAGACTCCGTCTCAAAAAAAAAAAAAAAAAAATTTGTAAGGCCAGGTGCTGTGGCTCATGCCTATAATCCTAGCACTTTGGGAGGCTGAGGCGGGCGGATCACTTGAGGTCAGGAGTTCACAATCAGCCTGGCCAACATGGTGAGACCCTGTCTCTACTAAACAGACAAAAAATTAGCCGGACGTGGTGGTGCATGCCTGTAATCTCAGCTACTCAGGAGGCTGAGGCAGGAGAAAAGCTGGAACCTGGGAGGTGGAGGCTGCAGTGAGCCAAGATTGCACCACTGCACTCCAGCCTGGGCAATAGAGTGAGACTCCACTCAAGAAAAAAAAAAAATTGTAAACTTTATTTTTTTTAAACTTTTTGACCCTTGTAATAACACAGCTTAAAACACAAACACATTGTACAGCTGTACAACATTTTTTTTGAAACACGGTGTCCCTCTGTCACCCAGGCTGGGGTGCACTGGCATGATCACGACTGATTGCAGCCTCAACTTCCCAGGCTCAAGCAATCCTCTCGCTTCAGCTTCCCGAATGTCTGAGGTTACCGTGTGCGCCACCATGCTTGGCTAATTTTTTTTATTTTTTTGTAGAGAGAGGATCTTGCTATCTTGTCCAGGCTGTCTTGAACTCCTGGCCTCGAGCAATCCTCCCGCCTTGGCCTCCCAAAGTGCTGGAATTACAAGCTTAAGCCACCTCGCCTGGCCTGCAACCATAAAATTAAAAAAAAAAAAAAAAAAGCCTCCTCCCAACCCCTTTCCTCAGCCCCTCCACTGCTAGTACCAGTATCTGCATGCTAGGTGTTTATCCCTGGACTGAGGAGTTTAAATGCTTTAACTTATTTATTCTTCATGATAACCCTATGAGGTAGACACTATTGTTACCTCCATTTTACAGGAGAGGAAATGGAGACTGCCTGGCTTTGGAAACTGCCCTGAGGTCACCCAGAAGCCCATGCTGCCTTCAGTCCAGCCGTCTTCTCTGGAATCCCAACCCTTCCCTCAGGAGGTTGGCTTTAAGGCCTTCATTTCTAAACCACTGTCTTTTTTTTTGAGATGGAGTGGCTTGATCTGGACTCACTGCAACCTCTGCCCCCTGGGTTCAAGTGATTCTCTTGTCTCAGACTCCTGAGTAGCTGGGATTATAGGCGCCCACCACCATGCCCAGCTAATTTTTGTGTTTTTAGTAGAGACAGGGTTTCATCATATTGGCCAGGCTGGTCTCGAACTCCTGACTTCAGGTAATCCACCCACCTTGGCCTCCCAAAGTGCTAGGATTACAGGCGTGAGCCACCACTCCTGGCCTAAATTACTGTCTTCTCTCCAAAAACATTAATATAGAACCACTTTTATATCTACAACTTTAATTACAAGTTTATTTCCCCAAATCATCAAAATCTGCAGTGGTCCCCAAACCCCTCAGGAGATGCAGTGAAGGAGGGAGGCTGGAACAGGGTTCTAACAGATAAGGGTCTGCACTTGCAGGCCTCTGTTTTTACAACACTTTGCTGTTTTGATCCTCTACTTCATACACTTTTTTTCTTACCCTCCAGCATATTTTGTTCCAGTGTAGTCAGGAATATAAGCCATTTAGAACCCCTGAAGGGTCTTTGTGTGTTTCTGGTAGATAAAGTTTTCCTCATTTTAAAGTACACAGTTCTCTGTTTTGCTCAGTTGCAGTCCCCACTGACCTTGTAAATGGGTGATATGGAACAGCCTGTAACTACAAAATCAGCTTCTTATCCGGTTCCCTTAGCTGCTCCATTTATTTGTACAGAACCCAAGGGATAGAACTGGGTTCACACACTGTGGAAAAGAAAAAAAAGAAATAATTTTTGTTCAAAATAAAGAAACAAATTTTAAATTCACGCTGTTCTTTCTCTTTACTCTGCATGAAATGACTGATAATAAACCAAAGTTGTTTCAGAGGAAAAAAAATTATCCTGGAATAGAGATCACCTGACAAGCTACACAGCCTGTTTCCCTGATGCTTGCTTGCTCAATTGCATTGGGGGGTTTCATGGCCTTTGCTGAAGGCCAGGAGGGCCTAACCCCAAGCACACTAGTTTCTTTTAGTGTTGTTCGTTTGTTCGTTTTTGAGACAGGGTCTCACTCTGTCACCCAGGCTGGAGTGCAGTGGCACCATTGTAGCTCACTTCAGCCTCAATGTCCCAGGCTCAGGTGATCCTCCCACCTCGGCCTCCCAAGTAGCTGGGACTACAGGCACGTGCCACCACACCCACTGGCCTCAGCCTCCCCAAATGCTGGGAATACAGATGTCAGCCACCACGCCCTAGCGCCAAGCACATTGCTATGGAAGCCTAAGAAGATAGACTGGGCGTGGTAGCTCACGCCTGTAATCCTAGCACTTTGGGAGACTGAGGCCGGCGGATCACGTGATGTCAGGAGTTCAAGACCAGCCTGGCCAACATGGTGAAACCCCGTCTCTAATAAAAATATAAAAATCAGCCAGGCGTGGTGGCAGGTGCCTGTAATCCCAGTTACTCCAGAGGCTGAGACACGAGAATCGCTTGAACCTGGGAGGCTGAGATTGCACCACTGCACTCCAGCCTGGGTGATGGAGTGAGACTGTCTCGAAAAAAAAAAGAAAAAAGATAAATCTGCCGGGTAGAGTGGTTCATGCCTGTAATTCCAGCACTTTGGAAGACCAAGGTGGGGGGATCACTTCAGTCCAGAGGTTTGAGACCAATCTGAGCAACATAGCAAGATCTCTATCAAAGAAATATATATATATATTAAAAAAAAAAAACAAAAAAACTTCAGCTGCTGGGGAAAGTGGTAGTTGGTTTCTTAGCAAGCAACAGAATCATTTTGACCTTTAAAGACAAGGACAAGATAAAACACAAAGGGAAAAGCACTGCAGGGTGAGGAAAGTAAAGATTAGAATAACAAAATACTGAATTAGAGACTATTCACTGTAAACTCTCAGAGCCATTATAATTACTAGGAATTCTGGCTTATAGTGTGATTAAATAGAGTAAGCTTTGGCAAGGTCCCTACTTGTATTTTGGGTGAGTTTCTCCACCTGCATTTGGTGTGAGGCTAAGGCTTGCTCTAAAACAGCCTGAGGCCAGGTGCGGTGGCTCAAGCCTGTAATCCCAGCACTTTGGGAGGCTGAAGTGGTAGGATCACTTGAACTCAGGAGTTTGAGACCACCCTGGGCAACACAGAGGGACCCCATTTCTACTTAAAAAATAAAAGAAAAAGAAATATATGTATTTTGCCTCTGCACCAAGTTCCTGACACAGAGCTCCTAAATCCCTTGGAACTTCCTGGATGATGGAAATATCTTTTGTACTAACAAGGGTCTCTCGGTGGCTTGCTGGATAGCTTCAGGATAGGGTCTGGTCACCAGAAAGATGACGTCGTGATTAGAAGCTTGAAAATTTAGCCACATCCCCCATCCTCCAGGGAGGGGAGAAGGACTAGCGATTGAGTTAAAAATTGATCATACCTACATGATGAAGCCTCCATAAAAATCCCTAAATTACCAGGTTCCCAGAGTTCCAAGGTGGTAAATAAGAACATATCCACTTGCCAGGAGGGTGGTGCACCCCAGCTCCACTATACTACACTCAAAGGACAGAAGCTACTGCACTCAGGAGCCTTCCAGACCTCACCCTATCTATCTCTTCATTTGGCAATTCATTCGCTTTTTTTTTTTTTTTTTTTTTTTTTTTTTTGAGATGGAGCTCACTCTGTCACCCAGACTAGAGTGCAGTGGCGTGATCTCAGTTCAATGCAGCTTCCACTTCCCAAGTTCAAGTGATTCTCTGCCTCAGTCTCCTGAGCAGCTGGGATTACAGGCGTGCACCACGACACTCGGCTATTTTTTTTTTTTTTTTTTGAGACGGAGTTTCGCTTTTGTTGCCCAGGCTGGAGGGCAATGGCATGATCTTGGCTCACCGCAACCTCCGGCTCCCAGGTTCAAGCAATTTTCCTGCTTCAGCTTCCCGAGTAGCTGGGATTACAGGCATGCGCCACCACGCCTGGCTAATTTGGTATTTTTAGTAGAGACAGGGTTTCTCCATGTTGGTCAGGCTGGTCTCGAACTCCCGACCTCAGGTGATCTGCCTGCCTCGGCCTCCCAAAGTGCTGGGATTACTGGCGTGAGTCACCACACCCGGCTCCCCTTCCTGCTTTTACCCTCCCTTCTATCTCTGTAGGGCTCCCCGTCCCTAATTTTATTAATACTAGTCCTATCCACCTGTGCCCCAGTTCTGTATTCCTGCTCACAGTCTCTGGGATCTTGCTTCATAATTTAACCCTTTTTCTTGACTTTTTTTTTTTTTTTTTGTATTTTTAATAGAGACGGGGTTTCACCGTGTTAGCCAGGATTGGTCTCGATCTCCTGACCTCATGATCCACCCGCCTTGACCTCCCAAAGTGCTGGGATTACAGGCTTGAGCCACCGCACCCGGCCCACTTTCTTTTGTTTAGACAAATTGGGACTGAACTCTAGTTTCAGTACCAGTTTGAGTTACTGTTCAAATAAAATTACAGGCCGCTTTGGGAGGCAGAGGCAGGCAGATCGCTTGAGTCCAGGAATTCAAGACCAGCCTGGACGACATAGTGAGACCCTGTCTCTACAAAAAAATTTAAAATTAGCATGGTGTGGTGGTACATACCTGTAGTCCCAGCTACTGGGGAGGCTGAGGTGGGAGGATCGCTTGAGCCCAAGAATTCAAGTGAGCCGTGTTGGTGCCACTGCACTCCAGCCTGGGCAAGAGTGAAACCCTCTTTCAAAAATAAAATGAATAGCCCTTCCCCATGCCCCTTCCTTTCATGATTTTAATTTTAAGCATCCCACAATCCAACCACAACCTCCCACTTTTTAGCTCTAGGAAACCAATACCCACAACCCTTCTACCTAACTGGGACTTACAAGACATTACACTCCCACGTGTGCACGGTCTCTATTCCGCTACATCCTCAGGTCTCCTTCCATAGCTTCCACCGTAGCTTATGCCTACCAACTCTCATGCTTTATTTTCTTGTTTGTGCTCACTTAGCAAAACCGAATAACCTGATTAAATCTACTCTGCCTACTCCATGCCTGCAGGCATGGCTGTGGTATGCTGACAGTTCCATTTAAAATTCATGACCACTAACCTCCAGTGGGCTTATATTGCTCAGCAGTCATCCGGAATTTCCCTTAATTTTTCATTTTCCCACTCTCCTAAAAGTCTTTTTTTGTTCATTTGTTTGTTTTGTTTTTAAGATAGGGTCTGGCTCTGCTGCCCAGGCTGGAGTGCAGTGGTGCTGCAATCTCGGCTCACTGCAACCTCCATCTCCCGAATTCAAGGAATTCTCCTGCCTCAGCCTCCCAAAGTGGCTGGGAGTACAGAGGCCCACCACACTTGGCTAATTTTTGTTTTTGTTTTTGTTTTGAGATGGAGTTTCACTCTTGTTGCCCCAGGCTGGAGTGCAATGGCATGATCTTGGCTCACCGCAACCTCTGCCTCCCCGGTTCAAGTGATTCTCCTACCTCAGCCTCCCAAGTAGCTGGGACTACAGGCACTTGCCACCACGCCCGGCTAACTTTTTGTATTTTTTTAGTAGAGAGAGGGTTTCATCGTGTTAGCAAGGATGGTCTCGATTTCCTGACCTAGTGATCCACCTGCCTCGGCCTCCCAAAGTGCTGAGATTGCAGGCGTGAGCCACCGCGCCCGGTCAATTTTTGTATTTTTAGTAGAGATGGGGTTTCACCATGTTGGCCAGGCTCTAAAAGTCATTTTGTAATATCTTCTTCAGTACCCTCAACTTCCCCCAAACCTTCTCCTTATTCTCACTCTCAGTTCATGGCTTTTCACCCTTATTCACTGAGAAAATAGAAACAGTCAGAAAAGAATGTCCCCAAGCCCCTACTGCTATGTTTTCCTTGTTAAAATATAATTTTGAAAAAGTTAAGATTATGACTGTCATACAAATATAGAATAAACACCAAGTTTTATTAACTAAAGGAAGCAGTAAAATGGTCAAGCTGGTGAAAAGAGCACTTGAAGAGCAGGAGGAAAGACACTTAAAACTTTATTAGAATAAAATTTCCAGGTAGGTACAAAACTGGTTAATGCCTCACAGAGCAAAAACATCCTAACCTGTGCATCTAGTTTCTGCCACCTAGCATCATATTCTGGAGTTTAATCTATATGGTAGCATGCATCCATACTTCATTCCTTCTTACTGCTGAACAGTATTGCATTGTATGGATATAGCATATTTTATTTACCCATTCACCAGCTGACAGACTCAGAATGTTTGCTGTTGGTTTTTCTTGGAAGCCCTTTTTCTGGTTAAGGATATTCCCTTCTATTCCTAGTTCGTTGAGATTTTATCATGAATGGGTTGGATTTTGTCAAATGTTTTTTCTGCATCGAGATGATATGTAGCTTTTGTCCTTTATTACTATTGTATATTACATTAATTGATTTTAGAATTTAAACCAACCATGCATCCTTGGAATAAATACAGCTTGGTCGTGATTTACAATCCTTTTTTTTTTTTTTTTTTTAAATACCGAGTCTTGCTCTGTCGCCCAAGCTAAAGTGCAGTGGTGCCATCTCAGCTCACTACAACCTCCACCTCTTGGGCTCAAGCGATTCTCCTGCCCCAATCTCCAAAGTGGCTGTGATTAAAGGTGCCTGCCACCACCCAGCTAATTTTTGTATTTTTAGCAGAGACAGGGGTTTCACAATGTTGGCCAGGCTAGTCTTGAACTGCTCACCTCAAGTGATCCATCCGTCTCGGCCTCCCAAAGTGCTGGGATTACAAGGTGAGCCACCAGGCCCGCCCTATAATCTCTTTTATATGTTGCTGGATTTGGTTTGCAGAGGACTTTTGCATCAATATTTATAAGGATATTGATATATGCTTTTCTTCACAGTGTCTTTATCTGGTTTTAGTATCAGAATAATATTGAATTTATAGAATAAATTGGGAAGTGTTCCTCCTCTATTTTCTGAAATAATTTGTTGAATATTTGTATTATTGGTTCTTTAAATATTTAATGGAATTTACCAATGAAGCCATCTGGGCTGGGCTCTTGTGGGAAGATTGTTAGATTGTTTTGTTTTGCTTATTTATTTGTTTTTGAGATAGGGTCTCACTCTGTTGCCTCAGGCTGGAGTGCAGTGGTACAATCTTAGCTCACTGCAACCTCCACCTCCCTGGTTCAAGTAATTGTCCTACCTCAGCCTCCCAAGTAGCTGGGACTACAGGTGTGTGCCACCTCACCTGGGTAATTTTTGTACATTTTGGTAGAGATGGAGGTTTCGCCATAATGCCCAGGCTGGTCTTGAACTCCTGACCTCAAGTGATCTACCTGCCTTGGCCTCCCAAAGTGCTGGTATTACAGGTGTTAGCCACCATGCCTAGCTGGAAGATTGTTTTTTAAATTCATTTTTTTTAACCACTTGATATAGGTATGTTTGGATATCCTATTTCTTCTTGAGTTGGTCTTGATAATTTGTGCCTTTCTAGGGATTTTTCATTTCATTAAATTGCCTAATTTACTGGTATAAAATTTTTTATATTATACTTTTTGTGTGTGTATGGTAGAGATGGGGTTTCACTGTTACCCAGGCTGTTCTGGAACTCCTGGGCTCAAGCAGTCTGCCCACCTCAGCCTCCCAAAGTGTTGGGATTATAGTCATGAGCCACTACGCCTGGCCCCATAATATACTTTTATACTTTTAACTTTTGTAGGGCAGAGATTGATGTCCTCTCTTTCATTCTAGATATTGCTAATTTGTGTCTTCTCTTTTTTAAAAAAAATTTACTACGATTATTTTTTGAGATGGAGTTTCACTCTGTCGCCCAGGTTGCAGTGCAGTGGCACGATCTTGGCTCACTGCAACCTTCCACTTCCTAGGTTCAAGTGATTCTCCCGCCTCAGCCTCCCGAGTAACAGATTACAGGCGCCCGCCACCACACCCAGCTAATTTTTGTATTTGTAGTAGAGATGGGGTTTCACCACGTTGGGCCAGGCTGGTCTCAAACTCCTGACCTCAAGTGATCCACCTACCTTGGCCTCCCAAAGTGTTGGAATTATAGACATGAGCCACCATGCCTGGCCTTTGTTTTTTTTAATTTTTTCCCTTGATTAATCTTTTTTTTTTTTTTTTTTTTTTGGAGACAGTGTCTTGCTCTATTGCCTGCCAGAGTGCAGTGGCGAGACCTCAGCTCACTGCAGCCTCAACCTCTCAGGCTCAAGCAATTCTCCTATCTCATGAGCATCCTCACCCAAGTAGCTGGGGCTACAGGCATGTGCCACCTTGGCTAGCTAATTTTTGTATTTTTTTGGCAGAGACAGTGTTCACCATGTTCCCCAGGCTGGTCTCCAACTCCTGGGCTCAAGTGATCCACCTGCCTCTGCTTCCCAAAGTGCTAGGATTGTAGGTATGCGCCACCACGCCCAGCCATTGTTATTTTTTCAAAGAAACAACTTTTTGTTCCTTGATTTTCTATATTGCTGTTTTCTGTTTCATTGATTTCTGCTCTAATCTTTATTTCCTCTTTTTTGCTCACCTTGGGTTTAGTTTGCTCTTTTATTTATTTATTTAGAGACAGAGTTTCGCTCTTGTTGACCAGGCTGGGGTGCAGTGGCGTGATCTCAGCTCACCACTGTCAGGCCTCTGAGCCTAAGCTAAGCCTTCATATTCCCAGCGACCTGCACGAATACATCCAGATGGCCTGAAGCAACTGAAGATCCACAGAAGTGAAAATAGCTTAACTGACATTCCACCATTGTGATTTGTTTCTGCCCCACCTTAACTGATCAATGTTCTTTATAATCTCCCCCACTCTTAAGAAGTTTCTTTGTAATTCTCCCCACCCTTGAGAATGTACTTTGTGAGATCCACTGCCTATCCCAAAACCTATAAGAACTAATGATAATCCCACCGCCCTTTGCTGACTCTCTTTTCGGACTCAGCCCGCCTGCACCCAGGTGAAATAAACAGCCACGTTCCTCACACAGAGCCTGTTTGGTGATATCTTCACATGGACACGTGAAACAACCACAACCTCTGCCTCCCGGGTTCAAGCGATTCTCCTGCCTCCACCTCCCGAGTACCTGGGATTACAGGCATGCGCCACCACACCCGGCTAATTTTGTATTTTTACTAGAGACGGGGTTTGTCTATGTTGGTCAGGCTGGTCTCAAACTCCCGACCTCAGGTGATCGGCCTGCCACGGCCTCCCAAAGTGCTGGGATTACAGGTATAAGCCACAGAACCCAGCCTTCTTTATATTTTCTTAAGGTAGAAGCTTAATTTGATTTGAGACCTTTCTTTTCTTCTTATATACCTGTGTTCCTCTGAGCACCTCTAGCTGCTTCCCATAAATTCTGATATGTTGTATTTTCATTTTTACTCAGTTCAAAATATTTTAAGATTCCCTTTGTGATATGGTTTTTGACCTGTGGGCTATTTAGAAGTCTGTTTTATTTCCAAATACATAGGGATTTCCCAGATTTCTTTCTGTTGTTGATTTTTAACTTTTTTTTTTTTTGAGACAGAGTTTCGCTGTTGTTGCCCAGGCTGAAGTGCAATGACCTGGTCTCAGCTCACTGTAACCTCTGCCTCCCGGGTTCAAGTGATTCTCCTGCCTCAGCCTCCTGAGTAGCTGGGATTACAGGCGCCTGCCACCACGCGCAGCTAATTTTTGTATTTTTAATAGAGACGGGTTTCACCTTGTTGGCCAGGCTGGTTTTGAACTCGTGACCTCAGGTGATCTGCTGGCCTCAGTCTCCTAAAGTTCTGGGATTATAGGCGTGAGCCACTTTCTTTTTCTTTCTTTCTTTTTTTTTTTTTTAAATTTTGAGACGGAGTCTTGCTATGTCACCAGGCTGGAGTGTAGTGGCTCTATCTTGGCTCACTGCAACCTCTGCCTCCCAGGTTCAAGCAGTTCTCCTGCCTCAGCCTCCTGGATAGCTGGGACTACAGGTGTGTGCCACCACACCTGGCCAATTTTTTGTATTTTAGTAGAGATGGAGTTTCACCGTGTTGGCCAGGATGGTCTCGATCTCCTGCCTACCTCAGCCTTCCAAACTGCTGGGATTACAGGCGTAAGCCACCGCACCTAGCTCTGATTTTACTTTCTTTTCTTTCTTTCTTTCTTTTTTCTTTTTTTTTTGAGACGGAGTCTTGTTCTGTCACCCAGGCTGGAGTGCAGTATCAGAATCTTGGCTCACTGCAACCTCCACCTCCTGGGGTCAAGCAATTCTCCTTCCTCAGCCTCCTGAGTAGCTGGGATTACAGGTGCACACCACCATGCCCAGCTAATTTTTTTGTATTTTAGTAGAGACGAGGTTTCACCATGCTGGCCAGGCTGGTCTTGAACTCCTGACCTCGTGATCTGCCTGCCTTGGCCTCCCAGAGTGCTGGGATTACAGGCGTGAGCCACCGTGCCTAGCCGATTTTACTTTCTAAAGCCTGTTTTTTGCTTTGTTTGTGGGTTTGTCTTTGTTTTTGTTTTGTTTTGTTTTGAGACAGAGTCTTGCTTTGTTGCCCAAGCTGGAGTGCAGTGGCTTGATCTCTGCTCACTGCAACCTCCACCTCCCATGTTCAAGCACCTCTCCTGTGTCAGCCTCTTGAGTACATTTGACCTTAGCCAAAAGGCTGAGAAGCGATCAGCCTCCTGAGTAGCTGGGTCTACAGGTGCATGCCACCAGGCTCAGCTAATTTTTGTATTTTTAGTAGAAACGGGATTTCACCATATTGGTCAGGCTGATCTTGAGCTCCTGACCTCAGGTGATCCACCCACCTCAGCCTCCCAAAGTGCTGGGATTACAGGCGTGAGCCACCAAGTCCGGCGGGTTTGTCTTTGTTTAGAGACTTGCCTGGGTTAAATCTATGAGCTCTGTCTCCCCCTCTGAGGTGCGCAGCTGCTGATCTCTCTGCTCAGTTTCTTTTTCTCTTACTTTTTTTTTTTTGAGATGGAGTCTCACTCTGTCGCCCAGGCTGGAGTGCAGTGGCACGATCTCAGTTCACTGTAACCTCTATCTCCTGGGTTCATGCAGTTCTCCTGTGTCAGCCTCCCAAGTAGCTTAGATTACAGGTGCCTGCCACCAGGCCCAGCTAATTTTTGTATTTTTAGTACAGACGGGGTTTCACCATATTGGTCAGGCTGGTCTCGAGCTCCTGACCTCAGGTGATCCACCCACTTCGGCCTCCCAAAGTGCTGGGCCACTGTGAGCCACTGTGCCCGGCCTTGTTTTATTTTTTAAGTCTGGCTTTCTAGGAGTTGCCCCCTGTGTCTGAGTAGCCTTTCCTGGTTGACCAATGATGGGGCAGAAATTGTCCTGAAACACCATAAGCCAGTTGGCCTTCTGTCTTCTGATAATGCATTTCTGCATATTTTAGGAAGCACCCAATTCAAAGTTCAGGCCATTTTCTTTTTTTTTTTTTGAAACGGTGTCTCACTCTGTCGCCCAGGCTGGAGTACAGTGGCGCAATCTTGGCTCTCTGCAAGCTCCGCCTCCCGGGTTCACGCCATTCTCCTGCCTCAGCCTCCTGAGTAGCTGGGACTACAGGCGCCCGCCACTACACCTGGCTAATTTTTTGTATATTTAGTAGAGACGGGGTTTCACCGTGTTAGCCAGGATGGTCTGGATCTCCTGACCTCATGATCCGCCCACCTCGGCCTCCCAAAGTGCTGGGATTACAGGCCTGAGCCACCGCGCCCGGCCAAGTTCAGGCCATTTTCAATTCTGTCTGGGCTTTTACTTTTATTCGCTGTTGGGTTTTTCCATCACATTTTCTCTAGGCAGGCTGCCCAGGGTCAGGCAGAAGCATGTGGCAATTAGGCCAGGTGCAGTGCCTCATGCCTGTAATCCTATCACTTTGGGAGGCTGAGGTGGGCAGATATTTGAGATCAGGAATTTGAGACCAGCCTGGCCAACATGGTGAAATCCCGTCTCTACTAAAAAATACAAAAATTAGGTGGGCGTGCGGGTGCGTGCCTGTAGTCCCAGCTACTTGGGAGGCGGAGGTTGCAGGTAGCTGAGATTGTGCCACTGCACTCCAGCCTGGGTGCCAGAGTGAGATTCCATCTCAGAAAGAAAAAAAAAAGAAGTATGTGGCAATCTTAGGCCCTCTGTCTTCTGCTGTAAATGTGCAGAAGTTTAGCCAGGAAGATGCTTGCCCCAGCCAGAACCGTAACCTCAGGTTAGTAGAACCTTTGGTCTTGCCCTGCTCCACACCAAGTAGGCCCTCTTGGAGTGTAGCTGCAAAGCTGGTTATTATAGCAGTCCCCACTCTGGCAAAATCCCCTTGCTGATGGAGCTGAGGGGACAGCTGAGAATGGCAGCGTCCCCAGGCAAGATGCCACAGATTCCCACTGTTATTACAAAAGTTCAACAGTTACTCAAACATAAACGCTTCTCAGATTTTTTTCATCCAGGTTGGGGTGCAGTGATCAGAACTCAATTCAGCTTCAAATTCCTAGCCTCAAATAATCCTTCTATCTTAGCCTCCTGAGTAGCTGTGACTACAGGCATGTGTCATCACTGCCTGGCCAATATTTTAATTTATATTTTTTGTAAAGATGGGAGTCTCACTATGTTGCCCAGGCTGGACTCAGACTCCTGGCCTCAAGTGATCCTCCCACCTTGGCCTCCCAAAGTGCTGGGATTACAGGTGTCAGCCACCACGCCTGGCTGTTTCTCAGATTATTACATGCCTCTGGTCAATTTTCAGAGTGCCGGAAATGGTCATTTTTGTCAATTTTTTCCACCTTTGTAATATTTTTTTAGGGAAAGAATTTGCCCATGTCTTCACATTGCCATAGCTGGACGTTTCACCCTCTTCAATAAACATGTGATGAATAGGTGAATAAACCCCTTGTAATTTGTGTTCTGTCTTGACCACTGTACTGAAACTGTCTTATCAAAAATTATCAGTTACTTCCCAGGCACTAAAACAGGCTCTGAGTAAGACAGGCCTGGGTTGAATTATAGCTCTGCCACTTAGTCATTGTGTACTTGACAAGTATATTTATCTTCTCCAAGTCTTGTTTTTTTCTGTTAAATAGCTAAAATAATAGCTATGGTGTTATTATAAAGTTATTATAAGGAAGGTGTGGTCTCAGCAAGCATCTGGGAGGATGCTTCAGAGTCCTTTCCCAATATAGTATTTGTCAGGAGGTCTGAGCTCCTGTTCAGACTGTGAGTCTGGGATGGCCCTCGACCTCGTTTTCCATCCTTACACACAGTGGAGACATGACTGGTGGGAATGCAGGGATAAGATCATGAAAACTCTTTGATATTATATCCATTAGACACAAGTATAAGGTATTATTATGCCTTATGATGATGTTCTTTGTGAACTTTAAAGAATCCCCTCTCTGGGATCACGCCATTGGACTCCAGCCTAGGCAACAAGAACGAAACTCCATCTCGAAAAAAAAAAAGAAAAAAACCTCTCTGGGAAAATTTGGTCATAATAGAATTTCTAAAAATAGGGAAGCTACTCAAATTACTTCCCTTAACTTCCTTCTTCCCTGGGCATTTTAACCATTATACTGTAGATATCTTCAAAAGACCAGGACTATAGATGTAAATTCTTAATCACAAGCTTTCCCATTTGTAGATGTTTCTTCGAAGAAGACACAGTCTCCCAAATCAGAACGGAAACATTCATTTTGTGGTAAAAGATGAAGAAGGAGAAACATGACCAAACAATGTGTGAAATTTGAAAATGAAAATACTGTGGTGAGTGGTGAGGTCATTTAGAGCCCCATTTAGGGCCTTGCTGAAAATTCAGCTGTTTCTGCAGAGAATACATGTTTTAAAACAGATTTTTTTTTTTTTTTTTTTTTTTTGAGACAGCGTGTCGTTCTGTCACCAAGGCTGGAGTGCAGTGGCGCAATCTGGCTAATTTTTTTTTTTTTTTTTTAAGATTCTCACTCTCGCTCAGGCTGGAGTGCAGTGGCGCGATCTCGGCTCACTGCAACCTCTGCCTCCCGGGTTCAAGCGATTCTCCTGCCTCAGCCTCCTGAGTAGCTGGGACTGCAGGTGCGCACCACCACGCCTGGCTAATTTTTTGTATTTTTAATAGAGACGGTGTTTCACCATGTTGGCCAGGATGGTCTCGATCTCCTGACCTCGTGACCCGCCCACCTTGGCCTCCCAAAGTGCTGGGATTACAGGCATGAGCCACTAGCACCTGGCCCCACATTTTTGTATTTTTAGTAGAGACGGTGTTTCACCATGTTGGCCAGACTGGTCTCAAACTCCTGACTTCAGATGATCTGCCCACCTCGGCCTCCCAAAGTGCTGGGATTATAGACATGAGTCACTGTGCCTGGCCTAGAACAGCGTTTTAAAAATTGCCCTTTCTCTGTTCTACAGTTCTTCCTCAGTGTCCTTCCTCTATGCACTATTCATGCACTATTCATCTTTCACTATTGTTACATGTGTGTCCTGTGTCAGTGAGACCACCCGCTCTTTGAGAGCAGGCATGGAACCACTGTCCATTCTCTTCATGCTGATACTGTTCCTTGCTATCACCTCAGCCAGCAATTGTGTCCCCCACCCCCTTTTTTTGAGACAGGGTCTCGCTCCTGTCACCCAGGCTGGAGTGCAGTAGCATGATCATAGCTCACTGCAGCCTCGACTTCCTGGGCTCAAGTGATCCCACCTCAGCCACTCAAGTAGCTAAAACTACAGGTGCATGCCACCACACTCAGCTAATTTTTAAATTATTTGTAGATACAGGATCTCGCTGTGTTGCCCAGACTGGTCTTGACATCCTGACACAAGAGATCCTCCCATCTTGGTCTCCCAAACACTGGGATTATAGGCATGAGCCACCACGCCTGGCCTAAAGCTTTTCTTTTAATGAGATAGTATTACAAGTCTCAATTTCCAGGTTCTAAACCACCAAATGTATCCTTTCCTTAAAGGGATCTGCCTGAGAATGGTTTGCAATGAGCTGATTTTTCTTTTCCAGCCTCCCCTTCCCAAGTCCTCTTAGCCTTCACAGCAAAAAGATTGAGGCTGTAGTGAACCATGATTGCACCACTGCACTCCAGCCTGGGCAATAGAGCAAGACTCTGTCTCAAAATAAATAAATATATAAAATAATAAAAATCAAAAACAAAAAGCTATCCCTCAATCATCCTGAACTATGCTATGTGCTATGTTCCCAAGCAAAGGGATAACTGGAGAAGCATCATGACTGACGGAGGATCTCCTGAGAGCCAAGTAAGAAACACCCACAGGGTAGCACCTGATTTCTTTTTTTTGGAGTTGGAGTCACACTCTGTCACCCAGGCTGCCAGGCTGTAGGGTAGTGGCATGATCTCGGCTCACTACAACCTCTGTCTCCCAGGTTCAAGCAATTCTCCCGCCTGTTTGGCGAGTAGCTGGGTCTACAGGCCCGTGCCACCAGCTATTTTTTGTATTTTTAGTAGAGATGGGGTTTTCACCATGTTGGCCAGGCTGGTCTTGAACTCCCGACCTCAGGTGATCTGCCCACCTCGACCTCCCAAAGTGCTGGGATTACAGGCATGAGCCACCGCACCCGGCCCTCACCCTATTTCATCTTAACAAATTCATGGCAAGCTTCTTAGAACTGGAAGTCACAACCGGGCATGGTGGCTCACACCTGTAATCCCAGCACTTCCAGAGGCTGAGGCAGGCAGATCACTTGAGCTAGGAGTTCGAGACCAGCCTGAGCAACATGGCAAAAACCCTGTCTCTATTAAAAATACAAAAATTAGCTGGGCATGGTGGTGCATGCACCTTTAGTCCCAGCTACTCAGGCCACTAAGGTGGGAGGATCAGCTTGAACCTGGAAGGCAGAGGTTGCAATGAGCCGAGATCACACCATTGCACTCCAGCCTGGGCAACAGGAGTAAGACCCAGTCTCAAAACAACAATAACAAAACAATTAGAAGTCACAGATAAGCCAGGCGCAGTAGCTCATACGTGTATTCCCAGCACTTTGGGAGGCTGAGGCAGGTGGATCGCTTGAGTCTAGGAGTTTGAGACCAGCCTGGGCAACACAGGGAGACCCTGTCTATATAAATAACAACAACAACAAAAATTAGCTGGAAATTAGCTGGGTGTGATGGTGTGCACCTTCAGTCCCAGCTACTCGGGAGGCTGAGGTGGGAGGATTGCTTGAACCTGGGGAGTTGAGGCTGCAGTGAGCTAGGATTGTGCCACTGCACTCCAGCCTGAGTGACAGAGCAAGACCCCATCTCAAAACAAAATAAAACAACACAAAAACACACAACACAAAACAAAAAAACAAAATAACTCCATTTGACTGGTTGGTTTGGCCATGGGGACTGGTTTTGCTAGTTAAGTGATATTCTCTACAAATGGAATGCACTAGATCTGTGGCTCCAAACCACATTTTTTCCCACATGCCACCTTGTCTAAGAAGGCTGTAAACTTTTGGCCAGGTGCGGTGGCTCATACCTGTAATCCCAGCACTTTGGGAGGCCGAGACAGGTGGATTGCTTGAGGCCAGGAGTTCAAAGCCAGCCTGGCCAACATGGTGAAACCCCATCTCTACCAAAAATACAAAAAATTAGCCAGGTGTGGTGGCAGGCGCCTGTAATCCCAGATACTCGGGAGGCTGAGGTGGAAGAATCGCTTGAATCTGGGAGGTGGAGGTTGCAGTGAGCTGAGATCACACCACTACACTCCAGCAACTGGGCAACAAGAGTGAAACTCTGTCTCAAAAAAAAAAAAAGAAAAGAAAAAAAAAGAAAGAAAGAAGGCTCTAAGTTTTGATGAAAATATGTGTAAAGGCTGGGCACGGTGGCTCACACCTGTAATCCTAGCACTTTGGGAGGCTGAGGTGGGCAGATTGCCTGAGCTCAGGAGTTCGCGACCAGCCTGGGTAACACGGTAAAACCACATCTCTACTAAAATACAAAAAATCAGCCGGGCGCCTCGCCGTGCACCTGTAGTCCCAGCTACTCAGGAGGCTGAGGCAGGAGAATTGCTTGAATCCGGGAGGCAGAGGTTGCAGTGAGCTGAGATTGCGTCATTGTACTTCCAGCCTGGGCGCAGAGCGAGATGAAGGAAGGAAGGAAGGGGAAGAGGAAGGGGAGGAAGGAAGGGGTAAAGCATTTATCGTACACCAGAAATTGCATCAATTGTAACTATTTCAAGTTCTGATGACCACTGCCTTAAACTCACACTCACATCATAATCACCCCATCTTACCTCCTGTCAGTCCCTTCAGGCTGAAGCAAACCACATTCATGCTCCTTGTCACTCTTCCAGGTCTATACCTTTGTATGTGGTCCTGCCAGTTCCTCCAATGGACACACCTTTCCCTCCCATCTCAGTGTTGAATCCTACCTAACATTTGCCTGGTCTGAGGCACTAGTTAGCCACTAGGGGTGCAAAATGAACATGATAATCTTGGCCCCATTCTCATAAAATTTAAGTGTCTGGTATGGAAGACACAGATAAATCATATTATATATGGTATTATAAGAGCTATGATGGGGCCAGGCACGGTGGCTCACGCCTGTAATCCTAGCACTTTGGGAGGCCGAGGCGGGCAGTTCACCTGAGGTCAGGAGTTCAAGACCAGCCTGGCCAACATGATGAAGCCCTGTCTCTACTAAAAATACAAAAATTTGCTGGCGTGGTGGTGCATGCCTATAGTCCTAGCTACTTGGGAGGCTGAGGTGGGAGAATCGCTTGAACCTGGGAGGCAGAGGTTGCAGTAAGCTGAGATCTCACCACTGCCCTCCAGCCTGGGTGACAGAGTGAGACTCCATCTCAAAAAGAAAAAAAGAGCTATGATGGGCTGCGTGCAGTGGCTAATGCCTGTAATCTCAACACTTTGTGAGGCTGAGGTGTGAGGACCGCTTGAACCCAGGAGTTTAAGACCAGCCTGGACAACGTGGTGAGAGTCCATCTCTACAAAAAAATAATTTAAAAAATTAGTCCAGTGTGGTGGTGCACACCTGTAGTCCCAGCTACTGAGAAGGCTGAGGCAGAAGGATCACTTGATCCCGGGAGGTCGAAGTTGCAGTGAGCAGTGTTTGCACCACTGCACTCAAGCATGGGTGACAGAGAGAGACCCTGTCTCAAAAATAAATAAGTAGATAAAAGAGCCACAATGGGTGCTGCCAACTCACAGCAGGGGCACCCTGTGGGGGTCCAGGTAGTGGCCAGAAAGCCACGACCCTCTGATGAGCCTGACATTTTGTGGAGAGAGGAGAGAAGAGGACTGATCTATACTGAAAGAACAAAAATCAATTGAATTGATATATATTTTTTATTTTATTTTATTTTATTTTATTTTATTTTATTTTATTTTATTTTATTTTATTTTTTGAGACGGAGTCTTGCTTTGTCGCCCAGGCTGGAGTGTGGTGGCGCGATCTCGGCTCACTGCAAGCTCCGTCTCCCGGGTTCATGCCATTCTCCTGCCTCAGACTCCCAAGTAGCTGGAACTACAGGCGCCCGCCACCACGCCCGGCTAATTTTTTTTGTATATTTAGTAGAGATGGGGTCTCACTGTGTTAGCCAGGATGGTCTCGATCTCTTGACCTTGTGATCCACCTGCCTCAGCCTCCCAAAGTGCTGGGATTACAGGTGTGAGCCACTGCACCCAGCCAAATTGATATTTTTAAGGCAGTTCCTCTGTGGAATCAGGATTTCAACGTGAGGAACACACTTAACTCTAGGGTCCAGATAGAAACTACTGAATTTAATGTTTCTTGCTTTTTTTTTTTTTTTTCCCAAAGAATGGTCACATATTCTCAAAAGCCCAATTATAGAACAAGCTGAAAGTCAAGGGAGAGGTCATCTCCAGAAAAATTTTCCCCTTGCTTTTTGCCAAACATAAATATTTGAATCTTGAGCTCAACTGCCAGGGGAGTGGGCAGCCTTTTTATATTGGCTTCACCAAAAATAGTGCTCAGAGAATGCTCTTGGGATGTCTGTGAGGAAAAAGGCAGGTTGTGTGTGTGTGTGTGTGTGTGTGTGTGTGTGTGTGTGTGTGTGGCTGTGCTCTGAGGGTGGAGGCATCCTCCTAGCAAACAAGTAACTGAAATAAGCGGAACAACAAGAGAAAACAGCTTCAAGGAACTGCCTTGTGCCACACAAGTGGAAGATCCCACTGCTCCACTTCCCATCCTGGTCCTGTCTCAAGCCAGAGGCCCTGAAAAAACCTTTGCTGAGAGATGCTCGAGTCTCTACTTAATGCCAATATTCAGTGCTGATTTGTTATCAAGCTACTTATTTATTTATTTAGAGATACCGTCTATGTTGCCAGGGCTTGACTCCCAGCTCCTGGGCTCGCCCAATCCTCCTGACTCAGCCTCCCGAGTAGCTGGGACTACAGGAGTACACAGCTGCATCCAGCTTGAGGCGATTTATTTCTTTTTTTTTCTTTTTGAGACACAGTCTCACTCTGTCGCCCAGGATGGAGTGCGGTGGTGCAATCTCAGTTCACTTCAACCTCCACCTCCCGGGTTCAAGTGATTCTCCTGCCTCAGCCTCCTGAATAGCTGGGATTACAGGCATGTGCCACCACACCTGGCTAATTTTTGTATTTTTAGTAGAGATGGGGTTTCACCATGTTGGCCAGGCTGGTCTCAAACTCCTGACCTCAGGTGATCCGCCCACTTCGGCCTCCCAAAGTGCTGGGATTACAGGCATGAGCCACCGCATGTGGCTGACTCTACAAATATTAATACATTATGTGACATTATGATGTATATATTTTGGTTTTCCTCCACTATTCCTGGCTTTCAGCTTCTGTAAGCCTTGTCATTTCCTAAGTGACTAGAGCAATATCTTTTATTAAAGGCCTTTTGTCCTGAGTCTTGAAGCAGTTCAGGAAAAGCTTGAGTAATAAAGGTGGAAGACAGACAATCTTTTGTTATTTTTACCAAACTCTTCGAGACACCTGAGTTTACATTAATGAGGTGAAAATCAGGATGGCTACAGGATGGGGATCTGGCAGGGGAACCAGCCACACTCCCAGAGGGCTGAAACTTCCAGGGAGGGGAGAGGGGCTGAAGGTTCAGCTGATCATCAAATGGACAACGGTTTAATCAATCATTCCTATGTAATGAAGCCTCAGTAAAAAAACAAAAGGGCAGGGTTCAGAGAGCTTCTGGATGGCTGAACATGTAGAGGTTCCTGGAGAGTGGTGTGCCCAGGGACGGCATGGACGCTTGGTGCCCCTTCCTCCGTACCTTGCCCTATGCCTCTATCTGCTTGTTTATTTGCATCCTTGAAAATAGCCTTTGTAGCCAGGTGTGGTGGCTCATGCTTGAGCCCAGGAGTTCAATACCAGCCTGGGTAACACAGTGAGACCTTGTCTGTAAACAGATTTTTTAAAATATAAAAATAAGAAAAAAAATTAAAAATGAATATCCTTTGTAATAAACTGGTAAACATAAATAAGTGCTTCCTTGAGTTGTGTGAGCCATTCTAGCAAACTAATTGATCCCAAAGAGGAGGTTGTGGGAACCCTCATTTATAGCCAGTAAAAACCACCTGGGGCTTGCAATCAGCATCCTAAGTGGGGCTCAGTCTTGTGGGACTGGGATCGGAGGCTCTCCAGGTAGTGTGAGAATTGAATTAGAGAACACCCAGCTACTATCCATTGCAGAAAAGAACTGATTGATTGATTGTTGGTGGGGAAAAATTCCCATACACATTTTGGTGACCAGAGGTCACAGAAGCATTCTGTGTTGATTGCTGAGTGACAGTACAGGAGAAACTAAATTAGTTTTTTCTTATATATTCTCACATTAGCAGAATTGTGGGATATAATAGATGTTACACTAGCCATCAGTATTTCCTATACTAGTCACAATTCGGTACCCAATAACTTCATCTTACTAGTTTTCTGATACAGTCCACTCATGAATTGCCAGAGTGAATTTTTTTTTTTTTTTTTTTTTTTTGGACGGAATCTCACTCTGTCACCCAGGCTGGAGTGCAGTGGCATAATCTCGGCTTACTGCAACCTCTGCCTCCCAGGCTCAAGCTATTCTCCTGCCTCAGCCTCCTGAGTAGCTGGGATTACAGGTGCCCACCACCATGCCCAGCTAATTTTTGGATTTTTAGTAGAGACGAGTTTTCACAAAGTTGGCCAGGCTGGTCTCAAACTCCTGACCTCAAGTAATCCACATGCTTCAGCCTCCCAAAATGCTGGGATTATAGGTGTGAGCCACCACATCCAGCCCAGGTTGGATTTTTATCTTATTTTTCTTTCTTCTTTTCTTTCTCTTTCTCTCTCTCCCTCTCTCTCTCCCTCCTCTCTCTCTCTCTCTCTGTCTCTCTCTCTGTCTCTCTGTCTCTCTCTCTCTCTCTCTGTCTCTCTCTCTCCCTCTCTCTGTCTCTCTCTCTCTCCTCTTTCTTTCCAGGTGTGAGCCACCACACCCAGCCCAGGTTGGATCCCTTTCCCTTCCCCTCCCCCTCCCCCTCCC
>NC_037679.1:8407868-8408293 GCF_003255815.1 Theropithecus gelada | reverse complement strand
TTTTTTTTGAGACGGAGTCTTGCTCTGTAGCCCAGGCTGGAGTGCAGTGGCCGGATCTCAGCTCACTGCAAGCTCCGCCTCCCGGGTTTGCGCCATTCTCCTGCCTCAGCCTCCGGAGTAGCTCGGACTACAGGCGCCCGCCACCTCGCCCGGCTAGTTTTTTGTATTTTTAGTAGAGACGGGGTTTCACTGTGTTAGCCAGGATGGTCTCGATCTCCTGACCTCGTGATCCGCCCGTCTCGGCCTCCCAAAGTGCTGGGATTACAGGCTTGAGCCACCGCGCCCGGCCGGATTTTTATCTTATTTTTCTTTCTTCTTTTCTTTCTCTTTCTCTCTCTCCCTCTCTCTCTCCCTCCTCTCTCTCTCTCTCTCTGTCTCTCTCTCTGTCTCTCTGTCTCTCTCTCTCTCTCTCTGTCTCTCTCTCT
>NC_037679.1:8352760-8402871 GCF_003255815.1 Theropithecus gelada | reverse complement strand
CCCCCTCCCCTTCTTTCGACGGAGTTTTGCTTGTTCCCCAGGCTGGAGGGCAATGGCGCGATCTCGACTCACCACAACCTCCGCTCCCAGGTTCAAGCAATTCTTCCGCCTCAGCCTCCCCGAGTAGCTGGGATAACAGGCACTCGCCCCCACTCCCGGCTAATTTTGTATTTTCAGTAGAGATGGAGTTTCTCCGTGTTGGTTAGGCTGATATTAACTCCTGGCCTCAAGTAATCCACCCGCCTCGGCCTCCCAAAGTGCTGGGATTACTGGTGTGAGCCACGACGCCTGGCCCGGATTTTTGTCTTATTTTTCATCTCGTTTTGTTAGTTGTCTATCTTCTTCAAGCACCCATATAGAAAGTTAACATTTTCTCTATGACCAGCATCATGGTAGAATCAGCGGGTCTCATTCACGAGGGCTTAGTTATTGAAGTACCAAAGGATGTCCTTATAAAATATTGACTATACAGTCATGCTTTGCATAATGATGTTTCAGTCAATCATGGACCTCATTAATGGTGGTTCCATAAGATTATAATATCATAATCTGTACTGTATCAAATACTGTACCTTTTCGGTTTAGCTATGTTTAGATACATGAATACTTATCATGGTGTTACAATTGCCTACAGTATTCAGTACAGTCACATGCTATATAGTTTTGAAGCCTAGGAGCAATAGGCTATGTTATATAGCCTAGGAGTGTAGAAGACACTACCATTTAGGTTTGTGTATGTGCACTCTATGATGTCTGCACAGTGATGAAATTGCCTAAGGATGCATTTCTCAGAAAGTATCAGTCATTAAATGACACATGACTTATGGGGCAGTCACAGTACATGGACCTCAAGGACTACATAATCAGTGAGGCTCCAGTAGGCTACACTGCTGATAAAGCTACTTCATCTCTTTCAGGAAAACCATCATAATTCATCTCTGAATACAACATTCAGTTTTGTTGGAAAGTAACTATTAAGCTTTGCCGGGTCAGAACTATGCTTGATAACGTTTCCATTACAAATGCTTTCTATCCCTCATACTATATTTTTCCAGGCGGGTGGGCCAACTGCAATCTGCTCTAAAATTCTGCTTTCTACCAGTTCTCCAAATGTTTTCTGATTATGGGCTTTAACAAAGTGCAGTACTGGGGAATGCAGGCTCATGCTGAAGTATGTGTATAAATGTGTTTGCTAATGGGTTTAGACCCTCATGTGGAAAGGACCCAAAGTCTTCTAAATAGAAAAATCTTCAACTGAATCAGAACTGACTGAGGAGTTTGGAAAATGTTGGCAGGGCTTCGTGATCTTATATCAAACCATGGCAAGGCCACATTTTAACATCTCCCTACTCCCAGATTAATTTCATTTCTGTCACCCTCTTCACCTTGGAAACTCCTCCCATTCAGCAAAATCAGAAGCATTCAGAATAAGTACACTGTGATTTCTGTCCCTGAAACCCGCTGTGTGCACTGATGGAAAGCATAGTTTTAGTTTGTAGTCCTGTGCCCCTGGGCTGGTGGAGGAAATGAAATGAGTTGAGCCTCAGGTTTTCCTCAGAGACCACCAATGTAGCAAATGATGACTCACTGAAGCCCCAGGGCTCCTCAACACAGGCCACTTTCTTGCAGAGAGTCAGGCTGGTCTCTTATTATTATTATTATTATTATTATTATTATTATTAGAGACAGAGTCTCGCTCTGTCGCTCAGGCTGGAGTGCAACTTTCGCCTCCCAGGTTCAAGCAATTCTCTTGCCTCAGCCTCCTGAGTAGCTGGGATTACAGGCGCACACCACCACGCCCAGCTAATTTTTGTATTTTTAGTAGAGACGGGGTTTCACCATGTTGGTCAGGCTGGTCTCAAACTCCTGACCTCCGGTGATCCACCTGCCTCGGCCTCCCAAAGTGCTGGGATTACAGGCGTGAGCCACTGCGCCCAGCTTGGTCCAGCCAAGGTAGCATATGAATGCTACCTTGGGGCCGAAGAGTCTCTCCTGGACAAAAAATGGGGCCGTCACCTGCCACCCTGACACCTTCCCGGAAAGGGTCTTGCAGCCGCGCGGCACGTCCAGCAGATGGCGCCCCAGCTGAATTTTCGCGAGCTGTCCTCCAAGCCTGTAGAAAAATCTGGAATAAACAGGAAGGGGATTCTTTTTTTTTCCCCAGCATCCTAATTGTCAACCTATACTGCCTTTTTGTCTTGTCAGGGGCCCTTTTTATTCGAATAAGTTGAAATGCATTTCAGATGTCTAAAAAACTTTTTGATTACGCAATCCCAAATTAATTTTTTTTCTTTTTTCTTTTTTTTTTTTTTTGGCCGGGCGCGGTGGCTCATCCCTGTAATCCCAGCACTTTGGGACGCCGAGGCGGGCGGATTACGAGGACAGGAATTCGAGACCAGCCTGGCCAGGATGGTGAAACCCCGTTTCTCCTAAAAATACAAAAATTAGCTGGGCGTGGTGGCGGGCGCTTGTAATCCCAAGGCAGGAGAATCGCTTGAACCTGGGAGGCGGAGGTTGCAGTGAGCCGAGATCGCGCCACTGCACTCCAGCCTGGGCAACAAAAGCAAAACTCCGTCTCCAAAAAAAATTTTTTTTTTTGGATGTCCACCCAAGAGGGAGGTTTTCAAACAGCATTAATTGTCACAAGAGCACAAGAGTTCACAAACTTTCGCGGGCAGCGCCGTGTGAAGAAACGTCGCTTCTAAACAGCAGGGCGTGGCGGGGACGCGCTCGCTGGGCCGCGGCGGAAGTGGCCTTCGTGGCGGGCTGGGCGGCGGCCGCGGCCCAAAGACAACGCCGCCTGCTGGTCACCGGGGACAGAGCCCTCGGGGCTCGCCAGGGCTGCGGCGCCACGCGGGTGGGAGCCCAGGCCCAGGACCTGGCGCTGCACGTCACCGCCCTAACCAAGGAAGCAAAGTCATGGACACAACCACAGCCTCCTTTCTGCTCTGCAGAGATACCCGGAGGCCTGCTTTGGTTTGGAGAGCAGTGTTTCAACGAGCTTAACGGTTTTTAACGCTTGCCACAGCTAAACAGGGTAGACTTGATTTTTAGGGTGTCCTTGTTATTTAAGACAATCCTAAAGGAGAATGAAAATTAGAACCTGGTAGGAGACTGCTTTCATTCATTCTATCCTGCTTTAATGGGATTTACAACATACTAAAAGCAGTTATCAGAGGCGAATTGGATAAATGGGCTAGGGGTTGTATTTCAAGGTGGAGGCGTTTGTCATTTCTGACTGTGGCCCCTCGTTTTTATTCCAGGATCGTTGCAGTGCCATTTCTAAGTCCCTCCTCCTCTCCCTACTTCCCTTTTCTCTGCACCCATTTGACAGGAGCCTCTGCAATCGTCTGCTTATTGCGCGTCACCGTCATCCACTGGGAAAGCCTTGTGGTACCACCTTTCTCCACCTATGGCTGCGGCCCGCAAGAAGATGACGGGTTGCGCTTCTGCTCTGGAGCCAGCCCTGTTACCGAGAACTGCAACCCGCAAGATGATGTCAGAGCGCAGCTTCCCTCTTTTTATGTTGCAGAGTTTATGCTGCCCTGCACTGAGCAGACCCTTTCTCTTACGCAGCCCTGCCTTTCACCTTGCCCAGTGACTCCGGAATAACCTTCCGGACCCTCCCATTTGCAGAGGTTCACTGCTTCAAGCGTCATAATCATTCATCTCCGTTTTTCCTCTAGTGATGAAGGCTCGTGGACGGACCACGGTTCACTCGGTCTAGGAGTCACCCTGTTGATCAGGTTCCTGTTGTCAGACATCAAAATTCCCATCTCCCATCAGGGCACAGCTATGGGGCTCTGGGTCAAAACAGGGCCTTCTCTTTTGTCTGGTAGCACCAGAAACACGGTAATTGGGAATCCATCAGGAATGGAAGGCTTCTTGAGGCCCTGGAGATGGAAGGTTGGGCCCCCAGGTCCTGAAAGGGACCAGTGGGGCTGTAACCTTCACAATCTGGATCCAGCCAGAAGAGCACTGAGAGCTCAGTGTTTGGAGGACAGAAAAGGGCAAAGGATGTACAGTAACTTAGTGAATCAGGGACCGGATCCAGGAAGATGCCTGACATTTGTTTATCAGCAGAGAAACAGAAGTAAAGGAGGGGAACGTCCTCCTAAGTGTTACTGTGTCATGAAAGTGTCCTTCAGGGAGAGGCGACATGAACAGGGCAGCTGATAACATTGATACTGTGCAGGCACACATCTCCGCACATTCCCCGGGCTGCTGAACCAAGTGTACCAAATTAATCGCAAGGACACAGCTTTGAGCCTCCCTTGCGGCAGTCCCTGGAGGGAGTCCGCTCAGACAAAGCAAAGCGCGCTCCCGGGGGGAGGGGTGGCCACTTTCTCTTTGTTCTCCCTTGGAAAATGGGCTGTCTCTCAAGTCTCGTAAACCAGCTGCTTTCACTTCTTGTAGGGGGTCAAAATAAATTAATCACCAATCGTGTTTGGACAGCATAGTTTTGAAGCCCTGAACTCTCTGAAATGCAGGGTCAAACTATTTTTAGATTAAGTTCGTATTCTGAGTTTCCCAGCAAAAATTTCAGAAATGTGCCCCACTTTGAAAGAATAAAATAAAATAAAATAAAATAAAAAGAACACCTCCAGAAAAAAAGGTGGTGGAGACAGAGTGTTTGAAATTGTACTTAACCCAAAAACGGCAAGTCATACACATTACACTTAGGAATCGCTTCTTCACAGGGGTATAATTTACTGAGCAGATATCTTTGCCTGCTAAGAAGCCCGTTTAGCAGTAAAAGGGAGATCTCTCTGAGAAACCTCAGCTTTGCACATTATAAGTGATATTTTTTTCTCATAAGAAGGATTTAACATAGCTCCTTTTTAAAAATTCAGAATTGCCTATCCCTGATTTAAGTGGGGGATCAAGACAAAGGGTGCCTGACTTCTGCATCAGGAATAGGCGTGCCACTCCCCAAGCACTCAGAGCATCTGCTGCCTGGGCTGATTCTTAAACCGAAATCCACACATGGCTTGACAGCTGAAGTGGCCTTTTATGTCCAGTTGGAATTTCATGTTGGGCAGGCTGCAGTGAGTTCACGTCCAAACAGAAAATGGGTTCTGTGGGTCAGAGAAAGCTTACTGTGCTGAGAAGGACTAGGTGGACATTTTGTAAATACTATAGGTTCATTTCCTGGGAATTTATCCACAAAAATAAGGTTGTTTCATTCCCTTCACACAGCTTCCTCAGGCCCTTTCAGACAGTTTCTACTCTTTGGATTTAATCTGCCTTCTAAATATCCGCTCCTGTTGTGTCCAGAACAAGGGACTGTCTGCACGTTACTGTGGAAGCAAGCGTTGGGTAGCCCGGAGGGCAGCTCCTCCCAATCAGTTCTTGTTCTCTTTCTCTCAGGCTCTCAGGAGGAAGTGAGAGCCACCCCCAGCCAGGAAACCAGCCTAGCATTAGCGTTTAGGGACAGATGATCTAATGGCTCAGGTTCTATAGGTGACCTTCAGGCAAGCTTCTACAATAATTCTGAAGCTAGACACAGAACATATGAGCAGGTGTCCAAGAATTATAGATGCCTCTGAAAGTAACAGAAGGCCAGGCGCAGTGGTGCACGCCTGTAATCGTAGCCCTTCAGGAGGCTGAGATGGGAGGATCAATTGAGGCCAGGAGTTCAAGACCAGCCTAGTCAACATAGCGAGACTCCATCTATATGTCTATATCTATATCTATCTATCTATATTTAATGTAGCAGAAATTTAAAGAAAAATAGCCATGGCACGTATGTTCACAGTACTACGCTGTGTTCTCTCCAGTGTTAAGGGGATTACATTTAAAATTTGTAAGCACTTTGAGGGCAAGAGCCCTGTTTCGCACTTCCTTTATATTTCTTACAGTGCCCAGCAAGGTATTACACATGCAGTGGTCACTCAGGGAATACTTACTTAAAAAAGAAATTAGTGCTGGCTCACACCTGTAATCCCAGCACTTTGGGAGGCTGAGGCGGAAGGATTGCTTGAGCTCAGGAGTTGGAGACCAGTTTGGGCAACACAAGATCCTACGTCTACAAAAAATTATTAAAAATTAGCTGGGAGTGGTGGTGCATGCCTGTAGTTAGTCCCAGCTCCTTGGGAGGGTGAGACAGGAGGATCACTTGCGCCCAGGAGTTTGAGGCTGCAGTGAGCTATAATTGCACCACTGCACTCCAGGCTGGGCAACAGAGTGAGGCCCTGCCTATAAAAAATAACAATTGGCCGGGCGCGGTGGCTCAAGCCTGTAATCCCAGCACTTTGGGAGGCCGAGACGGGCGGATCACGAGGTCAGGAGATCGAGACCATCCTGGCTAACACGGTGAAACCCCGTCTCTACTAAAAAATACAAAAAACTAGCCGGGCGAGGTGGCGGGCGCCTGTAGTCCCAGCTACTTGGGAGGCTGAGGCAGGAGAATGGTCTAAACCCGGGAGGCGGAGCTTGCAGTGAGCTGAGATCCGGCCACTGCACCCCAGCCTGGGCGACAGAGCAAGACTCTGTCTCAAAAAAAATAAAATAAAATAAAATAAAATAACAATTAAAAAATAATTATGGACTAACGGAACAACAAACAGCTGTGCTCTGAGATTAAGCCTGTTTTTATAGTCACTTCTGAGGAAACTAGACAGTGATACTTTATAGCCAGAAAATGAAAGTGGGGATGGTGCAACTTTTCTAAATAATAATGACAGCAGCTGACCTTCCTCTATACCAGAAACTATACTAAGTTCTTTTCATACATTATCTCATTTACACCTGACCACACCCCATAGACTTAAGTATTACTATTAGGATTACCCTTATTTTCCAGATGACAAAACATTACCCAAGTCACACCGGTAGTTAAGTATCCACATCAGGACTTGAGTCCAGCTCTCAGTCAGTTTCCAATGCTTTCAGGCACAGTCCTGCACCAGAACATCTCAAGATGACTTCCATAGCTCCATTTATTAACCACCCTGCTTTGAGCCTTGCAACCTAATATCTGAAGTGAGAGGGATAGTCCTTCAGAGCAAATGAGCTCAAATAAAATTTAAAAAGCAATACATGATGTGAGAGGGAGAGGGAAAAGGGTCAGCACAGGCACAATTCATAATGGAACATGTTGCAATATGCCTGGGCTTGATGTCTTCTCCTGCACATTTTCTAGTTTAATCCCCATGGCACCCTGTGGAGTATGTTATTGTTATCTCATGTATAAGGAATAAATGTCTGGAGAACAGCTGGGTCCAAGAAAAAGGTAAACGCTCAAATATTCAGAGGCAGAGAGGGAACGAATCTACTGATAACACTGTACTTGCCCCAGGCCTCTCACTTAGGCTCACAGTGCTGGTGTGGGTGTGTCTCACCTTTCCTTCTTCTCCTATGTTGTTAGTAACACTCCAGCCAGCCAGAAAGCTTGCACCTGTCTCTACCTGCCCCATAAGTACAAATAGGGTTAAATGTCGACTTGTATGCCATTAAACCATTTCAAAAGCACAGATGAGATAGAGAGAAAGCAGTACAAGTCATGATTCATGAAATGCTATGTAAGAGTTAAATAGAATGAATTAGATTTTAGCATACTGCCAGGTAAAGATTTCCACAAGGCATAGACTGTTCTAAAAAATAAATAAAATAAAATAAAATAAAATAAAAGGCCAGGCATGGTGGCTCACACCTTTAATCCCAACACTTTGGGAGGCCAAGGCAGGCAGATCACGAGGTCAGGAGTTTGAAACCAGCCTGGCCAACATGGTGAAACCCTGTCTCTACTAAAAATACAAAAGTTAGCAGGGTATGGTGGCACGTGCCTATAGTCCCTGCTACTAGGGAGGCTGAGGCAGGAGAATCGCTTGAACCCAGGCGGCAGAGGTTGCAGTGAGCCTATACTGTGCCATTACAGTCTAGGTGACAGAGCAAGACTCCATCTCAAAAAATAAAATAAAGAAAGAAAGAAAAAAAGCAAGTTAAGAATAGAAAACACAACATGGCACAATTTATTCTAAAAAGTCACACAAAACAATGTAATGTGCACACACACACACACCTCTATGCAAACAGGTAGGAAATAGTTGGTTATACCCCAAATTGTTAACAGGTGTTTCTCTGGGGAGAAGACTAGGTTTGGGGTGAAGCGAGCAGTACTGGCAGACTTTTCCTTTGTCTTTTTACAAGATAATTTATTCATATAATGGGTATGTAAAGAAAAAAAGGACAGAAAAGAAACAAATGATGCTGTTAGAAAATATACCGGGTCCAGTGGCTCACACCTGTAATCCCAGCAGTTTGGGAGCCCGAGGGGGGCGGATGACCTGAGGTCAGACTTCAAGATCAGCCTGGCCAAGATGGTGAAACCCTGTCTCTACTAAAAATACAAAAATTAGCCGGGCATGGTGGTGCACAGCTGTAATCCCAGCTACTTGGGAGGCTGAGGCAGAGAATTGCTTGAACCCGTGAGGCCGAGGTTGCAGTGAGCTGAGATTATGCCACTGCACTCCAGTCTGGGCAACAGGGCAAGACTCTGTGTCAAAAAAAAAAAAAAAATACGATAAAGGTTCGCAACATGCAGTAAAGTGGGGAAAGTGATACAAATACACCAAGCTGAAATCCACCGCCTCCTTCATGTCCAGGGAAGGCCAATAGATTAGAGGAGTGTCCTCATGTTGACATTATTAATACTTTAATGATTTTTTAAAATTTAAGGTCTCCTGTGTCTACCAGAAATAGATTCCTGAGAAGTTCAATAGACTTGGAAGCAGACCACCTGGGTTCAAGGCCCGACTGCCTTTCTCTGTAACCTTGGGCTAGTTTCTCAGGGCCTTAGTTTCCTTATCTGCAGAGTGGAGAGGATAGTAACACACTTCACAGGGTGCCCTGAGGATTAAATGAGATAATGCATAGGAAAGACCATCCAAACCTGGGGGACAGAGACTTGTAAACTGCAGATTGTGTTAGCGCCTACTCTCTTCCCATTCTCTGCATCCCACTTCACAGAATTGTTTTTCCTCACACCGTTAAGATGTCTGAGTATCCCACACTGAAGTAGAGTAAAATTAGTAAACCGTTAGTCTTTAGTATAATATTTGCTGATAATAGATAGGCCTCTGTAATTTGAGACTTCAGATTCTGCAGATGCATGGCTTTTAAGCTTCAATAGCCTGTATTCATGTATTTATTTTAAGGGATATGCTCATTTGATTCCATTTATAAAATATGCCTCTTCCCTGTGCAACCCACTTTTGATTCAAAAACTAAAATATCCAAATCAGAGAGGCCATTTAAAGTATAAGACAAAAATATAATTAACGGGTATTGCATCTTAAAATATGTTTATCTGTGGTCCTAATAAAACTTCAGGCTGCTCTGAAGTTTCAAGATTCCAATAATAAGCCTTATAATGAAAAGAATTGCAGAAATAATAAGATAAACACTAATGCCACCAATATAATTAAACATGAAACAAGAAATAGGAACAAATTCATAAATATCAGTTGCATGCACACAGTACCATGTCCAAGCCATGCATGATGAAACTATTTACATTACATTACTATTCCAGCCTTACCTTTGAATCACAGCCAGGTTCTCCTCTGCTTTGGCTGAATGTGCATGTGTTAAAAGGCGTAGGGAGCTGAAGAGTCCTGGTGAAGTAAATAAGAATCCAGTTAGAGATGTGCAGTTGGAGTTCAGAAAGGATCCATTTGAAGGATCTAATTCCAAGCACACAAAGCACTCATCCCTCCCGAGCTCCTCCACCCCATTGAACAGGCTGTCATTTTAGAGCTGGGCGCCCATTGTTCACTTTCTTCTCCTCTAATTAGATTTGACAGATTGCTCTTTCTGGCTAGACTGGCTGTTGCCAAGAACAGAGAGAAGAGATGAGGCTGACCTTGTCGTTGTGCCCTTGGGATCAGGTCCCTGCCCCCTCCTCCATCCTAGTCCACAGATCACTGAAATTGCTCCTTAGCAGCTTCACATCTATTCCTCTTCTCCTCCAGCCTAAGACTGGCAGTCTTAGCACCTCTGAGTTTTCTTACTCTCAATACTATGAGCTTCAAAGCCTAGGTAGGCTGTGGGAGTAGAATAAATGGTGCTGTTGTATTTTTCATAACAATACTCTGACCCTGGTTTTTTTCTTTTTGAGACAGAGTCTTGCTCTGTTGCCCAGGCTGGAGCACCATGGCAAGATCTTGGCTCATTGCAACCTCCACATCCCGGGTTCAAGCGATTCTCCTGCCTGAGCCCCCTGAGTAGCTGGGATTACAGACGTGTGCCACCACACCCAGCTAATTTTTGTATTTTTAGTAGAGACGGGGTTTCACCATGTTGACAACTGGTCTCGAACTCCTGACCTCAGGTCATCCGCCTGCCTTGGCCTTCCAAAGTGCTAGGATTACAGGCATGAGCCACCGCACCCGGCCAGCCTTGGTTTCTTTCTGCAGGCCTATTGGGAAAAACAGACCAGCTTTTCCAAAGGGAAATGTAACTGCAGTTCCACCCAGGAGCCAGGAAATATTGATCACTTAATGAAGCAGAGCTCAGCAAGGATCCATGGATCTGAAGCAAACCCCGTGCCCCGCTGCCCTGTTTCCTGTCTGTGAAATATTGCCAAGAACTCCTGAACCTTCACCATCTCAAACACACATTATATTGGTATTAGGTAAGAACCAGACAGTGAAATGATAGAATGGGAAGTGATCTTAGAGATCATCTAGTCTAATAACTTTTCTTGGAAGATTAAAAAACACAGATGAAAAGTGAGAAGTCACATGACAGTGTCATGAAATTAGCTAATAGATGTTTAACACCTAGCACTATGCAAACGGCTTCTGATCAGTTTTGTCACAAACCTGCCTTTCTCTAATTTATCCTATGCTTGATAATTAACTATATTGGCCAGGAAAGGACTCTCTTTCTCTGAGGAAAGAATTTTCCTCACCCAAGGACTATATTTTTATTTTTATTTTTCTTATTTTTTTGAGGTAGAGTCTCACTGTGTTGCCCAGGCTGGAGTGTAGTGGCTCCATCTCAGCTCACTGCAACCTCCACCTCCCAGGTTCAAGCGATTCTCCTGCCTCAACCTCCTGGGTAGCTGGGACTTCAGGTGCCCACCACCATACCCGGCTAATTTTTGTATTTTTAGTAGAGACAGGGTTTCATCATGTTGACCAGGCTGGTCTTGAACTCCTAACCTAAGGTGATCTGCTCACCTCAGCCTCCCAAAGTGCTGGGATTACAGGTGTGAGCCCCCATGCCCAGCCAAAGGACCATATGTTTAGAAATGCTTCCCTGAATTTACTGAGTTTACTGAGAACTCAGTGGCCTTGTACTAGAACCTGAGTCACCAAATGCCACACAACTGTCATAGAAGCACAGGATGGACCTCAACAGGCTGGACGCCTGGGCCCTGCTCTTACACAGGAGTGGCCCTGTCCTTGACCCAGTCCTGGCCACGCCCATGGCCTCAAGAGCTGTGAGCAGGAGCAACCGGTAGGAAGTTCTCCGTGGAACAAATTTAGTGTTTACCGGGTTGTAATATAAACCCATTCATGTACAGTTCGTTCAACTGCTCAAAAGCATTTATTAAAAGCTCATTATTTGCTAAACCCCTGTGGGCTGATAAGCCTACTCCGACGAGTAAGACACAGCCTCAAGGAGCCAGCAGTGTCAACACTTAACATGCAGGGGAGCACTGTGGGGCCACAGTGGGAGGAGGAAATACTGTTTTCCTTAGTTGAGATTCAAGGAATCAGAAAAATGTCAAAGGAAGTGATTCTTGGCTGGGCACAGTGGCTCACGCTTGTAATCCCAGCACTTTGGGAGGCCAAGGTGGGTGGATCACAAGGTTAGGAGTTTGAGACTAGCCTGGGTGAAACCCTGTCTCTAGTAAAAATACAAAATATTAGCCAGGTGTGGTGGTGGGCGCCTGTAATCCCAGCTACTCGGGAGGCTGAAGCAGGAGAATCGCTTGAACCAGGAAGGCGGAGCTTGCAGTGAGACAAGATCACGCTATTGCACTCCAGCCTGGACGACAGTATAAGATCGTGTCTAAAAAAATAAGGAAGTAAGTAAGTGATTCCTGAGTTGAGCTTTGAGAAATAAGGGATATTTTCCAGGGATGGGAGGAGGGATGCAAGTACATGGCGTTGAGATAGATAGTGAGCCTGGTGTTTGCTGGAAAAAAAGGAAGTTTGGGGCTTGCATAGCACCAAAGATGAGATTGGGAATTTAGGTAGAGATCAATGGAAAAACTGTGTGACAAGGGGAGAAAGCTGGATTTTCTCTTGGTAGCTCATGGGAACCACCAAAAAGTTCCAAGCAGGGAAGTAAAATGATCCAAACTGCATTTTAGAAAGATGGCCTGTAAGCTGGGCGCGGTGGCTCACGCCTGTAATCCAGCACTTTGGGAGGCTGAGGTGGGATGATTCCTTCTACCCAGGAGTTCAAGACTAGCCTGGACAATGGAGCAAGACCCCATCTCAATTAAAAAAAAAAAAAGAAAGAAAGAGAGAGAGAAAGAAAAGAAAGAAACAAGGAAGGAAGAAAAGAAAAGGGTCGGGCACGATGGCTCAGCCCTGTAATCCCAGCAATTTGGGAGGCTGAGGCAGGCGGATCATAAGGTCAGGAGATCGAGACCATCCTGGCTAACACAGTGAAACCCCATCTCTACTAAAAATACAAAAAAATTAGCCGGGCGTGGTGGTGGGCACCTGTGATCCCAGCTACTTGGGAGGCTGAGGCAGGAGAATGGCGTGAACCCGGGACGTGGAGCTTGCAGTGAGCCGAGATCGCGCCACTGCACTCCAGCCTGGGAGACAGAGCGAGACTGTGTCTCAAAAAAAAAAAAAAAAAAAAAAAGAAAAAGAAAAAAAGAAAGGAAAGGAAAGGGAAAAGAAAAGAAAAAGAAGGCTCTGGCTAGGCACGGGGCTCATGCCTGTGATCCCAGTGCTTTGGGAAGCTGAGGCAGGAAGATTACTTGAGCCCAGGAGTTTGAGATCAGCCTGGGCAATACAGTAAGACTCCATCTCTACAAAGATTGTTTTTTAATTAGGTGGGCATGGTGCACCTGTAGTCCCAGCTACTCAGAGGCTAAGGTGGGAAGATTACTTGAGCCCAGGAGGTTGAGGCTACGGTGAACCATGAGTGTACCACTGCACTCCAGCCTTGGCAACAGAGCGAGATCCCTCGTTTGAAAGAAAGAGAGAGAGAGAGAGAGAGAGACAGAGAGAGAAAGGAAGGAGGGAAGGAAGGAAGGAAGGAAGGAGGGAGGGAGGGAGGGAGGGAAGGTGGCTCTGATGGCAGCATGGAAGATAGTTTGGAGGACAGGTGGGAAGGATTCAGCTTGGGGCCATGTATTCTAGGAAATCTTTCCTAAGCTCTCGGACAGAGCTGTCGGTGCCTTGTCTGGACCTCTGCAGCACCCATCCTCTGACACTTAGCCTATTTGATTTGTTTATGTGTCTGCCTCCCTCATTAAAGTACAAATTTCCCAAAGACCAAGACTTATTTCTTTTACATATTTATGTAAAATGCATCTACCATAGCATATGGCCCTAGATATGCTTTTATTTATTTATCTTCTATTTTTTGAGACCAGGTCTCACTCTGTTGCCCAGGCTGGAGTGCAGTGGTGCAATCACAGCTCACTGCAGCCTCGACCTCCCAGGCTCAGGAGATCCTCCCACCTCAGCTTCCTGAGTAGTTGGGACTACAGGCACCTGTCACCACACCCAGATTTTTAAAAATTTTTTGTAGTGACAGGGTCTTGCTGTGTTATCCAGGCTGGTCTTCCTTTCTTTTCTTCTTTAACTGCATTTTTATATGCTATGTTATATGGTTTCTTATGTAATATCCTCACTCTAGTCCTACTGAATTGCAGTGGACATTGTTTCTTGTCACCCCAGTTTCTCTCCCTGTACTCTGACAATAGGCCTAATTTTTTTCTGGGAATTCTCTGTTTTTGGTCTTTGCGATCTGATTAGGGCTTCCCCAACCTCTAGCCCCAGGGTGAAGGACAAGCCTTAGGCCTAAATCAGCCAGTCTATCCTAACTAATTGGTTTGAGGTAAGCATGTGCTCTAAGCCTTCCTAATCAGATTAAATCTAGAGACTTTCTCCAGAGTTACTGGAGGAGTAGTGTCTCTCTCTCTCTCTCTCTCTGTCTTCCTCCTGGACATGGAGTTAATTAATTAATTGGTGACAGGGCTGCTGCAGCCATTTTGACACCAAAGGGATAAGCCTGTTTGAGAATGAAGCCAATACATGGAGGAAAACCCAGAAAAGTGGAGAGAGACAGAGTCCCGGGGATGAGAGCAGAGCTCCTCTCTCATCAGCAACTCTCCCTGCTAGTTCGGACACTGTATATTTGGTAATGGTGAGTGTTAATTCATTTACACCTGTGAGGTTTCTTTCTTTGTTTTTTCCTTTGTTTTTCTTTTTGTTTTTTGTTTTGGAGACAGGGTCTCATTCTGTTGCCCAGGCTGGAGTGGGGTGGCATAATCACAGCTCATTGCAAGCCTCCACCTGCTGGGTTTAAGTCATCCTCCTGCCTCAGCCTCCTGAGTGACTGGGGCTATAGGCATGCACCATCTTGCCTGGTTATTTATTTATCTATTTTTTGTAGAGACAAGGTCTTACTATTTTGTACAGGCTGATCTCAAACTCTTTTTTTTTTTTTTTTTTTTTTGAGACGGAGTCTCGCTCTGTGGCCCAGGCTGGAGTGCAGTGGCCAGATCTCAGCTCACTGCAAGCTCCGCCTCCCGGGTTTACACCATTCTCCTGCCTCAGCCTCCGAGTAGTAGCTGGGATTACAGGCGCCCGCCACCTCGCCCGGCTAGTTTTTTGTATTTTTTAGTAGAGACGGGGTTTCACTGTGTTAGCCAGGATGGTCTCGGTCTCCTGACCTTGTGATCCACCCGTCTCGGCCTCCCAAAGTGCTGGGATTACAGGCTTGAGCCACCGCGCCCGGCCAATCTCAAACTCTTGAGCTCAACCGATCCTCTTGCCTTGACCTCCCAAAGTGCTAGAATTACAAGCATGAGCCATGAGGCCGGCTTATGTTTTGGGTGGAGGCTAAGCTTCGCTCCCTGTGCCCTTTTTTGAGAAGATGTGTGGCAGCTAAAAACAGATAACAAGGTATAGGAAAAACGGATTGCTAGTACTAAAAGAGAAGGATCAAAATGTCTGCATTTCCCATGTGAGTGAAAGTTAGGGAGGGAGCTCTAGACTCTTTTTAAAGAATGTGTCTCTTCCCATCTTGTTCAAAGCTTTCAGTAAGCACTCTTCTGTTATATAAAACTCAACCACGTCTATCCAAGCAGTCTCACAAGTTAGGAATTTGACCAGCTGTCCATGAGGAAGTGGGCTAAAAAAATGCCAATGCCAAGCATTCTGTCTCTCCCTCACTCACACACACACTCTCTCTCTCTCTCTGTCACACACACACTCTCTCTCATACACACACACTCTCTCTCACACACACACTCTCTCTCTCTCACACACACACACACTCTCTCACACACACTCTCTCTCTCACACACACTCTCTCTCTCACACACACTCTCTCTCACACACTCTCACACACACACTCTCTCTCACACACACACTCTCTCTCTCACACACACACTCTCTCTCACACACACACTCTCTCTCACACACACTCTCACACACACTCTCTCACACACACTCTCACACACACACTCACACACACACTCTCTCACACACTCTCTCTCACACACACTCACACACTCTCACACACTCTCTCACACACATACTCTCTCACACACTCTTCCCCCTCTCACACACACACACACTCTCACACACACTCTCTCTCACACACACTCTCACGCACACACACTCTCACACACACTCACACACACACACTCTCTCACTCTCACACACACACACTCTCACACACTCACACACACACTCTCAAACACACACTCTCACACACACTCACACACTCACTCTCACACACACTCACACACTCTCTCACACATGCACTCTCACACACTCTCTCACACACACACTCTCTCACACTCACACACACCCTCACACACACACTCACACACTCTCACACTCTCACACACACTCTCACACACACTCTCTCACACACACACTCTCACACACTCTCTCACACACACACTCACACACACTTTCTCACACACACACATTCTCTCTGATTTCAGTGCTTAGCAGTACACCACATACATGCTATTTATTTACATAGCTTGTTCCTTATTTTCAGTTATTTTTGTCCTCTCTAAAGTGGGAAGCATTAAGGAAAGCAAACTTCCTAGTTCTTTTTCTTTTTCTTTTTCTTTTTTCTTTTTTTTTTTTTTGAGACGGAGTTTCATTCTTGTTGCCCAGGCTGGAGTGCAATGACGTGATCTTGGTTCACTGCAACCTCCACCTCCTGGGTTCAAGCAATTCTCCTGCTTCAGCCTCCCAAGTAGCTAGGATTACAGGCGCCTGCCACCACGCTTAGGTAATTTTTTGTATTTTTAGTGGAGACGGCGTTTTACCATGCTGGCCAGTCTGGTCTCAAACTCCTGACCTCAGGCAGTTCGCCCGCCTCAGCCTCAGCCTCAGCCTCCCAAAGTGCTGGGATTACAGGCTTGAGCCGCCGGGCCAGCCTGGAGTCTTTATTCTTATACTAGCATCCTGCCTCACTGTTTTCCAAATATTTACTATTATTTCCTACTAATATATTTGCAAATGTGTAGTTTAACCATTGGTTATTTAATAACAAAATTATGGACTTGCAAAATCTAGTAGTTATTAGAGAAGCCAGTCACAAAAGATCACATATTGTATGATTCCATGTATATAAAATGTCCAAAACAGGAAAGTCCTTAGTGACAGAAGTAGATCAGTAATTACCAGGAGCTAGGAGGAAGGAATAGAAATGGGTACAGGATTTCTTTTGGGAGTGATGAAATTGATTGTGATGATGGCTGTGAAACTCTCTGAATATACTAAAAATAGTTGAATTGTATACTTTCAATAGGTGAATCGCTATAGTATGCGATTTTTACCTCAACAAAGCTATTTAAAAATCTAGTGCTCACTTCTTACTGGATTTTGAAAGAGAATTACAAATTTTGGCCAGGTACAGTGGCTCACACCTGTAATCCCAGCATTTTGGGAGGTGGAGGCAGGTGGATCACTCAAGCTCAGGAGTTCAAGACTAGCTTAGACAATGTGGTGAAACCCCATCTCTACAAAAAATACAAAAATTAACCAGGCAGGGTGGCGCACACCTGTAGACCCAGCTACTCAGAGGCTGAGGTGGGAAGATGGCTTGAGCCTGGAAAGTTGAGGCTGCAGTGAGCTGAGATTGCACCACTACCCTCCAGCCTGGTCAACAGAACGAAAGACACTGTCTCAAAGTAAAAATAAAAAATTCACTTCCCCATTTGCCAACATTTCTCTAAAGCAGGTGAGTAGTCTTCAGCTGGGCCCTCTCCCTAACTTAGTTCTCCCTACTTGGGTCCATTTCCCTGCTCTCTGCACCGCCATCAAGAGTTCAATCTGCCCAGAGCTCAACCCTGCAAGTCAGGATTTTCCTCCCTGCACCACCAGACTCTGTGCCTTTGCCAAGATGGTCCCTTCCATTGAACCTGTGTGTTCAGGGCCCTGATTGCATGTCACCTCTTCAAGGGCCTTTTACTTTCCACTTCACTGGGAGTGGTCTGCCATCCAGGGTACAAGAAGTGACATTTCGACCAAATGTTTTGATACCACATAGCAAGGCGTCATCAGTGTTCTAGTCTGGATTCTTTGGGTCTGCATCACCCACCAGTGACCCTTGTCACTAAGTTAATGCCACATTTAATTTTCCTTATTCCAGCATCAAAGTCTGTATTTTATTTTGTTTGCTTGCTTTTGCTTTCTTCTGCCCATTATTTGATCCTTCCCTTCTTCGTTTTCCCGTCTCCTCACTTCCATTCCCCCCTCAAGCCCTTCCCTTGGTACCTGGCTAATTCTTGCTAAATATTCAGGACTCTGGAAAAATGTCATCTCTTCCAGGAAGGTTTCTCTGACACCTCCCCTCACCCTTAGGGTGGTGGCTGAACTGAAGTAATGGCAAGGGAAATGTAGAGAAAGAAACAAATTGGAAAAATATTAAGGAGGAAGATTTGGCAGAACTTGCTAATGTGAAATAAAGCCTAAAGATCAAACAAAATCAGCAGTTAATTTGAGATAACAATTTAGAATCATTTCATGTTTTTTCAAGCTTTGTGTCATCTACAATTTTTTTTGTTTTTTTGGAAACAGATTCTTGCTGCGTCATCCAGGCTGGAGTGCAGTGCAGTGGTGTGATCTTGGCTCACTGCAACCTCTGCCTCCCGGGTTCCAGTAATTCTGCTGCCTCAGCCTCCCGAGTAGCTGAGACTACAGGTGCATGCCACCACGCCTGGCTAATTTTTGTATTTTTAGTAGAGACGGGGTTTCGCCATATTGGTTTCACCATATTCACCAGGCTGGTCTCGAGCTCCTGACCTCGTGATCTGCCCGCCACGGCCTCCCAAAGTGCTGGGATTACAGGCGTGAGCCACTGCACCTGGCTGTCATCTACAATTTTAATAAGAAAGATAGATCCTCCTGCCAAGCATGTCTTCCTTAAACATCGGTTATAATTTTGCTTTATTGATGGAGGGCCCTTCATGAGTCTCTCTCAGCCTAAACTCTGTCTTGCTTTAAAAGCCTTCCTAGTTGGTCCATCCCTTCCCATCAGCTCCACCCAGCTGTGGTCAGGCTGGCTGCTCCATCCTCCAGGATAAAGTCTTGCTCACTCCTGCTTGTAATGCTTTTGCCACCACCTCACCTGCAGCAGTGCGTTCCCTATGCACATCTCAGGGACCATTTAAGGCTCAACTTCAAGGTTATCCCTCATAAAAGGCTGCTTGCCTGGTCCACGCCTTCCTGTGCCCTCTGAACTTCTGAAGCATTCAATTTAGCACTTAATTATATATGCTCATTTTACATAATCTACTGTTGCTTTCATGTGTGTTAGTCACATTTCCCTCAACTAGATTATAAATTTGTTGAGTGCAGGAACCATAATTTATACTTCTTTTTTTTTTTTTTTTTTTGAGACGGAGTTTCGCTCTTGTTGCCCAGGCTGGAGTGCAATGGTGTGATCTCGGCTCACCACAACCTCCGCCTCCCGGGTTTGAGCGATTCTCCTGCCTCAGCCTCCAGAGTAGCTAGGATTACAGGCATGTGCCACCACGCCCGGCTAATTTTGTATTTTTAGTAGAGACGGGGTTTCTCCATGTTAGTCAGGATGGTCACAAACTCCCAACCTCAGGTGATCTGCCCACCTCAGCCTCCCAAAGTGCTGGGATTACAGGCATGAGCCACCTTGCCTGGCCAATTTATACTTCTTTAAGATCATACGTTCTGGAATCAGACTATGCTCAAATTCTGGCTCTCCTACTTGCTAACTATGTGGCACTGGGCAAATGGTTTAACTTCTCTATGTCTTAGTTCCTAATTCTTTCTTTCTTTCTTTCTTTTTCTTTCTCTCTCTCTCTCTCTCTCCCCCCCCCCCCCCCTTTCTTTCTTTCTTTTTTGAGACAGATTCTTGCTCTGTTGCCCAGGCTGGAGTGCAGTGGCACAATCTCGGCTCACTGCAAGCTCCGCCTCCTGGGTTCACGCCATTCCCCTGCCTCAGCCTCCCAAGTAGCTGGGACTACAGGCACCCACCACCACACCCGGCTAATTTTTTGTATTTTTAGTAGAGACAGGGTTTCACCATGTTAGCCAGGATGGTCTCGATCTCCTGACCTCGTGATCCGCCTGTCTCGGCCTCCCAAAGAGCTGGGATTACAGGCGTGAGCCACCACGCCCAGTCAACAATAATAATTTTTAAATGTTTATTAGGACAATTTTACTTCCCAATTTTTGAGGAGCATCTCACCATTGCCCCCATGTCTTCACCTGCCTCCTGGAGCCCAGGTGAGGAATCAAGAGGATTGTCTCTCTCACTTCATAAAGATACCAGGAATGAGCATTAGAAAGCAAAATATGAGGCAGAAGGATGACTTGAGGCCAGGAGTTTGAGGTCAGCCTGGGCAATGTAGTGAAACCCCATCTCTACAAAAAATAAAAATAAAAAAAAATTAACCAAGTATAGTGGCCCACGCCTGCAATCCTAGATACTCTGGAGGCTGAGACTGGAGGATCAGTCCTCCTATCTGCAATCCTAGATACTCAGGAGTCTGAGGTTACAGTGAGCTATGACTGCATCACTGCACTCCAGCCTGAGTGACAGAGCAAAACCCTGTCTCAAAACAACCAAAAATCCTCTTTTATGTAGTTTTCTGTTTTTGAATGCACGTACCTCAAAAAAACAAACATAAATTACTGTACTGGCCTATTGGTATTTGAGGCAACAAGATGTCTAGCAGAGTACAAGACAAAAATAAAGGAGAGAAGAAGGTAATTAAAGACCCAAGGCCATACTCTAGATGCACACTATTATTATATTTTATATTCTACCAATTACCACGCTTGCCCCTCCTCCTACTCTACAAACTAACCGTCATCAACCAGCTTATCTGGAAGAGCTAAAGCTTTGAGTCCCATGTGGTCCCTGGACTGCATCCTGGCAAAATCCTTATTGCTCAAGTTTCTATGGAGAAAACAAATTATTGTTGTCAGGGAGGAATATGAGACTGCAGAAGCTGACACTACCTGCATGGCCACGGGAGGTATGTGGGATCTACACCAACATAAAAGATTGTAGAGTCCAGGCACGTTGGCTCACACCTGTAATCCTAGCACTCTAGGAGGCCAAAGTGGGCGAATCACCTGAGGTCAGAAGTTCAAGACCAGCTTGGCCAGCATGGTGAAACCCCGTGTCTATTAAAATACAAAAAATTAGACGGGCATGATAGTGGGTGCCTGTAATCCCAGCTACTCAGGAGGCCGAGACGGGAGAATCGCTTGAACCCAGGTGACGGTGGTTGCAGTGAGCCGAGATCGCACCACTGCACTCCAGCCTGGGCGGCTGAATAAGACTCCATCTCAAAAAAAAAAAAAAGTTGTAGAATGTGAATTGTTCTGAAAAGAAATTCTATGGGAATATTTCTCCCCTATTACATTTAAATATTATATTTTCCAAATGAAAGACTAAAAAATAAGAGCTTTTTGGAAAATGGAATTGATTTATTGTCTTAGGATGTGAAGATACAAGACCTGGAGGCTAGAAGGCATTTGCGCAAATTGCAATCCTACCTGCTTTATGGGCCCTTTGTCCACAGCCTCTGAAAGTGAAGGACTAAGGACAAAGGGCCACAGTCATTAGACCAGGTGGGATGCGAGGTGAGATCACGGAGGCCAGGGGTGTCATGAGAAGAATGAGCTTACCTGGCTTCCAGCGTGGTTCCGCCACCACCTGGCTCTGCTTCTTTGGCCTGGTCACTCCACTTTCTGGTCTAAGGTTCCTTGTCAGTAGGATGATCAGTGAGGGACAGGGATGCCATCTCTCAAGCTCTTTCCACACTGGCATTTCATGACTCTGTTGAGTCTAACAAAATCTATGCATTGTTCTGGGCTTTAGGTTACTATTTCCCTCAAAAATCACTCTTTCCCCCTCTTTTCCTTCTCTCCCCCGTGTATGCATACCCTGTCCCTCTCTCCCTCTGACTTTCAGCTCAGAATCTGAAAAATCTCCCCAAGTCTAAATACATTGGTTACAATAATGTGCTTCTTACATTTTTTAACCTAGAGGTCTCTGGTAGCCATTTGCTGAAAGCTTGAATTTAAATCTATAGTTGCAAAAAAACAAGGAGGATGATAACACTGAATGTATGGCCATGCAGAGTGATTTCAAGGCAGTTTCCCTAAACAAATTGAACAGTACTTCTGCACAAAGCTGATGAATATACTGCTTCTCTATTTCCTTTCAAATTGTTCCTTAGAATCAGGATCACTCTAAAGTCTCCATAATTGTTCTAAACCACACTGGGTGTTTCCATGTGGTCCTCTGCTGTCGTTTCTTAGCAAGCAGTCAGCATAAAAAAGGACTGGGTCAGCTCTCTGTGTGTCACTGCTTGGCAGCACAGCTCCCCTGGGATGTGTCTCCTGGCACTTACCCAGCCTAGCTATCAACAATAAAAGCTTCTCTTTGTGCTTCCAGTAAGTCATAAATAAATCTCTTCAATCCCACCTGCTTTCCGAGAAGAGCTTTTTAACCATGTCCTTTACTTTGGGTTAAAAAAGACAGACAGGGTTGCCGCTTTAGGAGTATAGTTTTAAAATGTCCACTAAGCAATTGCTCCTTTTCATTGTTTCCGACTTCCAACATTTAGATGTGTAATTTGAGTTACAGTCCCTTTAGCTGCCAGGTTCTGAAACTGGACTGCTTTCCCACTTTATGCTAATCGCCTTTTGAAGCTGTCCAGCCCTAAGTAATCCTCCTGTATAGAAAGTGTTAGCTGAGCAAGGAAGGGTTGATACTTTGAGCAGCAGGGAAGGCATACCCTCCCCGAAACAGCACCCCTCAAGGGGTGGGGGCAGTGACCTGCCTGAACATGGCTTCAGGAACTCTAATAACTATCCCCAAAAGACGAGAGGGCCAGGATGTTGGCCCCTGGGGGAGTACCAGGCACAAGATCAGCACTAAAAGAAGAACAAGGCTAGTCGTGGTGGCTCATGCCTGTAATCTCAGCACTTTGGGAGACTGAGGTGGGCGGATCGCTTGAGCCCAGGAGTTCGAGACCAGCCTGGACAACATGGCAAAACCCTGTCTCTACTAAAAATACAAAAATTAGGCCAGGCGAGGTGGCTCACACCTGTAATCCCAGCACTTTGGGAGGCTGAGTCGGGTTAATCACGAGGTCAGTAGTTCAAGACCAGCCTGGCCAAGATGGTGAAACCCCGTCTCTACTAAAAAATACAAAAATATTAGCCAGGCCTGGTGGCAGGCACCTGTAATCCCAGCTATTCGGGAGGCTGAGGCAGAGAATTGCTTGAACCCCAGAGGTGGAGGTTGCAGTGAGCCAAGATGGCACCACTGCACTCCAGCCTGGGCGGCAGAGTGAGACTCCGTCTCAAAAAAAAAAATTAGCCAGATGTGGTGGCATGAGCCTATAGTCCCAGCTACCTTGGAGGCAAAGGTGGGAGGATCCCTTGAGCCCGGGAGGTCAAGGCTCCAGTGAGCTGAGATAATGCCACTGCACTCCAGCCTGGGCGACAGAGCAAAACTCAAAAACAAAAAAACAAACCAAAAAAACCCTCAAAAAACCCAACCAACCAAACAAAAAACCCAGCAAAATAGAGTCCCTATTTAGCCAAACAAGAAAATAGTTAACCTTGATTGCAGTCCAAACAGGTTGGATTTCTTAAACACCACTCATCAAAAATATCTGAAACATCAGGCCTCATATGACTGTTCTGAGGTAAACATTAATCCTATTTTCCAGCAAGCTGTAGAATGAGGTCAAGCACATTTATTTTCTGCCGCAGTCAGTGTTGGAATTAAAGAAATCAGCTGAATCCATTCTCAAAATTACATAAATGAGTTACTTCAGCTGATTCATCATTGAGTTCATATGAGCAACTTGTTTCCTGGGGCATTCAATATTGAAGTACGAATTTTTGCCTCTTACATCCCATGGGCCATGAAGGAGGCCCAGAAGGACTAGATAGGAATACCACCAAATAGTCCCCCTTCTGAACTCTGGTCCCTGTAAAAGGAAATAGATTCTCATGTTTGTCTATACTTCCCCTCTCTCGTAATGCCAAACTCTGCAAGAGAACTTTGTGCATATTCCCACAATTCAGATGAGTTTTCTACATTTTAAAAAAATTATAAGCCAGGCATGGTGGCTCACATCTGTAATCTCAGCACTTTGGGAGGCTGAGGCTAGAGGAGTTCTTGAGCCCAGGATGTCAAAGGCTGCAGTGAGCCATAACTGTGCCACCGCACTCCTGCTGGGCAACAGAAGGAAACCCTGTCTCTAAATATACATATGAATATAAATAATGTAAAAATTTAAAATCATAATTACAGGACCAATATCCATGAACTTCCCACCCCCTTAAGAACTGAAGCATCGGGAACCACATTGTGAGGCAGGACTCTTGATGGAGCTCCCCATGCTCCCACCCAGACAGTAGCCCTTTCCTCCCACCCGGAAGAATCAGTGCTTATTCTCTTGCTTTTCTTGATGGTTTTGGTACATTTGTGTGCATGATTGGACAAAGTGTTTAGTTTTGCTTGCCATCTGTATTAGTTTGATATGGCTGCTAGAACAAAGTACCACAAACTGTGTGCCTTAAACAACAGAAATTTATTGTCTCAGTCCTGGAGCCTAGAAGTCCAAAAGCAAGGTGTTAGCAGGACTGGTTTGTTCTGAGTGCCGTGAGGGAAGGATCTGTTCCAGGCCTCTCTCTGTGGCTTTTCCGTGGCCACCTTCCTCCTGTGTCTGTCTGCCTTCTGTGCAGGTCTGTATCTCTGTTCAACTTTCCTTTTTATGAGGACACCAGTCATAGTGGATCGAGGCCCACTCTAATGACCTCATTTTAACTTGATTACAGCTCCCTGAAGCTGAGGAAGTCTCTGCAGGGGCCGACAGCTGCGGGCATCTGCCAACAACTCTCCAGTAGCAGGGACAACAAGTCCCTTAGTAAAGGGGGATCGGGGCAGTGCATCACGGTATCCACAACACTGGCGGTGGAGTCTGCAAAAATGGAGTCTTGCGACTGGGCGCGGTGGCTCACGCCTGTAATCCCAGCACTTTGGAAGGCCGAGGCAGGAGGTCAGGATCACGAGGTCAGGAGATTGAGATCATCTTTACTAACACGGTGAGACCCTGTCTCTACTAAAAATACGAAACATTAGCTGGGCGTGGCGGCCCGCGCCTGTAATCCCAGCTACTCAGGAGGTTGAGGCAGGAGAATGGCGTGAACCCGGGAGGTGGAGCGTGCAGGGAGCCGAGATCGCGCCACTGCACTCTAGCCTGGGCGACAGAGAGAGACCCTGTCTTAAAAAAAAAAAAAAAAAAAGGGAGTCTTGTTGTATGTCTTCTGCAACTTGTTTTAAAAAAAATTTTTTTTTTTTTAGACGGAATTCCGCTTTTGTTGCCCAGGCTGGAGTGCAGTTGCGCGATCTCGGCTCACTGCAACCGCCGCCTCCTGGGTTCATGTGATTCTCCTGTCTCAGCCTCCCGAGTAGCTGGGATTACAGGTGCCCGCCACCATGCCCAGCTAATTTTTTGTATTTTTAAAAGTAGAGATGGGGTTTCATCATGTTGGTCAGGCTGGTCTCAAACTCCTGACCTCAGGTGATCCACCACCTCGGCCTCCCAAAGTGCTGGGATTACAGATGTGAGCCATCTCACCCAGTCTTAATCTTTTCTTCTCCCCTCCCCTCCCCTCCCCTCCCCTTCCCTTCCCTTCTTTTGAGACAGCGTCTCACTGTGGCTTGAGTGCAATAGTGAGATCTCGGCTCACTTCAACCTCTGCCTGTGGGGTTCAAGTGATTCTCCTGCCTTAGCCTTCCAAGTATCTGGGATTACAGGTATGCACCATCATGCCTGGCTAATGTTTTTTGATTTTTTTTTTGTATTTTTAGTAGAGATGGGGTTTCACCATGTTGGCCAGGCTGGTCTCGAAATCCTGATCTCAGGTGATCTGCCCACCTCGGCCTCCCAAAGTGCTGGGATTACAGGCATGAGCCACCACACTGGCCCCCAATTTTTAAAAAATTAATTAATTAATTAATTAATTTATGTATTTATTTTTGAGACAGGATCTTGCTCTGTTGCCCAAGCTGGGGCACAATGGTGCGATCTTGGCTCACTGCAACCTCTGTCTCCCAGGCTCAAACGATGCTCCAACGTCACCATCCCAAGAAGTTGGGATTACAGGCATGCACCATCACACCCAGCTAGTTTTTGTGTTTTTTTGTAGAGACAGGATTTCACCATTTTGCCCAGGCTGGTCTCGAACTCCTGGACTCAAAGGAGTCCACTCGCCTCAGCCTCCCAAAGTACTGGGATTACAGGCATAAGCCACCGTGCCCAGCCTCAAACTTTATTAATACTTTCAAACACATTCAAAAGTAGAGATAAATAATATAACATGTCTCATTGTTATTATTATTATTATTGTTTTGAATCAGACTTCATATCATTTCACCCTACATTCTTGAGTACCTATCGCCTACAAATATGGACATTTTCTTACATAACCTGAATACAATTGTCATACCTAATAAATTAACAATTTCGTGCTCCATATTCAAATTTCCCTGATTACCTCAAAATAAATTATTTTATAATTGTTTTGTTTGAAAAAGTATCCAAATGAGGAGAACGCTTTTTTTTTTTTCAGACAGAGTCTCTTTATCGCCCAGGCTGGAGTGCAGTGGCGTGATCTTGGCTCACTGCAAGCTCTGCCTCCCGGGTTCACGCTATTCTCCTGCCTCAGCCTCCCGAGTAGCTGAGACTACAGGCGACCGCCACCACGCCCGGCTAAGTTTTTGTACTTTTAGTACAGATGGGGTTTCACCATGTTAGCCAAGATGGTCTCGATCTCCTGACCTCGTGATCCACCTGCCTTGGCCTCCCAAAGTGCTGGGATTACAGGCATGAGCCACCGCTCCCAGCCTATTTGTTTATTTTCAAACAGAATCTCACTGTGTCACTCAGGCTGGAGTGCAATGGCGTGATCTTGGCTCACTGCAACTTCTGCCTCCCAGGTTCAAGTGATTCTCCTGCCTCAGCCTCCTGAGCAGCTGGGACTACAGGTGGGCCCCACCACAGCCCAGCCAATTTTTGCATTTTTAGTAGAGACTAGGTTTCACCATGTTGCTCAGGCTGGTCTCAAACTCCTGACCTCAAGTGGTGTGCCCACCTCGGCCGCCCAAAGTGCTGGGATTACAGGTGTGAGCCATCAAGCCCGGCCTCTTGTCTTTTAATCTAAAGCCATTCCTCTTCCCTTTTTTTAAACCCCCATGCCATTGTCCTGTTGAATAAACTGGGTCAGTTGTTGATATAGTTTGGATATTTGTCCCCGCCCAAATCTCATTCTGTGTTCTCACTTTTAAGTGGGAGCTAAAAGATAAGAACACATGGACACATAGAGGGGAACCATACACACTGGGGCCTACTGGAGGGTGGAGGGTGGGAGGAGGGAGACGATCATGAAAAATAACTAATGGATACTAGGCTTAATATCTGGGTGATGAACTCATCTGTACAACAAACCCTCATGACACATGTTTACCTATGCAACAAACCTGGACATCCTGCACACGTACCCCTGAACTTAAAATAAAAGTTAAAAAATAATAATAATAGCCAGGCATGGTGGCTCTTGCCTGTAATCCTAACACTTTGGGATGCCAAGGCAGGTGAGTCACTTGAGATCAGGAGTTCGATACCAGCCTGGCCAACATGGTGAAACCTCGTCTCTACTAAAAATACAAAAATTAGCTGGGTGTGGCAGCGCACATCTGTAATACCAGCTACCCAGGAGGCTGAGGCAGAATTGCTTAAGCCTAGGAAGCGGAGGTTACAGTGAGCCAAAATCTTGCCACTAGCCTCCAGCCTGGGCAAGAGAGTAAGACCCTGTCTCAAATAATAATAATAATAATAATAATAATAATAATAATAATGGGCCAGGCACAGTGGCTCACGCCTGTAATCCCAGCACTTTGGGAGACCGAGGTGGGCGGATCACCTCAGGTCGGGAGTTTGAGACCAGCCTGACCAACATGGAGAAACCCCATCTCTACTAAAAATACAAAATTAGCCAGGTGTGGTGGCTCGCCTGTAATCCCAGCTACTCGGGAGGCTGAAGCAAGAGAATCGCTTGAACCCAGGAGGCGGAGATTGTGGTGAGCCGGAGATCCCGCCATTGCACTCCAGCCTGGGCAACAAGAGCAAAACTCTCTCTCAAATAAATAAATAAATGCAATAATGATAAATAATAATTTAAAAATTAAAAACAAAAATAAAATCTACGGCAGACATGGTGGCTCATGCCTGTAATTCCAGCACTTTGGGAGGCTGAGGCGTCTGGCTAATGTTTTTTGTGTTTTTTTGTTTGTTTGTTTTTTGTTTTTTAGTAGAGATGGGGTCTCACCATGTTGGTCAGGCTTGCCTCGAACTCCTGCCTCAGCCTCACAAAGTGCTGGGATTACAGGCATGAGTTTCCCTCCCTCCCTCCTTCCCTTCCTTCCCTCCTTCCCTCCTTCCCTCCTTCCCTCCTTCCTTCCTTCCTTCCTCTCTCTTTGGATCTCAGCTCACTGCAAGCTCCGCCTCCCGGGTTTACGCCATTCTCCTGCCTCAGCCTCTCGAGTATCTGGGACTGCAGGCGCCTGCCACCTCGCCCGGCTAGTTTTTTGTATTTTTTTTAGTAGAGACGGGGTTTCACCGTGTTAGCCAGGATGGTCTCCATCTCCTGACCTCGTGATCCGCCCGTCTCGGCCTCCCAAAGTGCTGGGATTACAGGCTTGAGCCACCGCACCCGGCCTCTTTTCTTTTCTTTTCTCTTTTCTTTTCTTTTCTTTCTTTCCTTTCATTCCTTCCTTCCTTTCTTTCTTTCTTTTTGTTTTCTTCTTTCTTTCTTTTCTCTTAGTGAGTTGTGACCAACTTTTAAAAAGTGAAATATAATAGAATTTTAAAATTAGAGTTCATTGTGTATAACAAGAGTAAGTTTTATTTCATTATGGATATAATATGAATGCAAAATATACTTTTAACAATAGATCAATGGTCAACAAATTTGGAAAAACACTGAACTAGTGGACAGTATATGATCTGTTGTAAAAAGTCACTAGAAAAATCTAAATGTGAGTTTAAATCTATATTCAGCATAAAAAATAATACCAGAAGTCCTTAATTAGGATTAGAAGGATTCAAATTTATGCTGCTTGTGTTTGAACTCTGGCTTTATTTACTTGGTGACATTTGGCAAATTACTTAAATTTTTTGTACCTCAATTTTGTCATCTGTAAAATGGGATTAATTATAATATCTATCCCTGAAAGTTGTGGTGAAGAATAAATGAGTTAATACAAATGTAATACCTAGAACACAGCCCGGCACATAGTCATAACTTTAAAAATGTTAGTTATTACTATAGATGTTCTCAGTTCATTTAGCAATACAAGTCAAGATTTTTAAATCCTATTTTTCTAATAATTACCATTTAAAGTCAGATCGTAAGGCTTCTCACATGTTGTAACTAAACCAATCATCTACAGATTTCAATAAAGATCCTTTAGGTAATCATCTCAGAATTGAAAAGCTAACTACAAACACTGTAATGAGAAAATGGTGCTATTCCCACAACCTGCTTTGTGCCTTTTTTTTGTAGGCAATCTGGATATATCCAACCCTACTATAGCCTGCCCTGTGTTAGATGGTGAACATAATTTCTAGCAAGTCTTGTGTTTGAGGGCGCTTGCAATACTCCCCCATTTAACGAAAGTTGTATTAGCACACATCACTGAGCAAATGACTTCTTTCATTTATATGATTTGAGAAGTCCAGCAAGATGATGCCAGGTGACACAAGGATGAACTATGCTTCACTGAAGTTACACTGATGACATGTTGCTTTTATTATTTATTTATTTATTTATTTTGAGACAGATCTCTCTGTCTTGCCAAAGCTGGAATGCAGTGGCACGATCATGGCTCACTGCAGCCTCAACTTCCTGGGCTCAAGCGATCCTCCCATCTCAGCCTCCAGAGGAGCTGGGATTACAGGCACATTGCTCTTTAAGAACTCCTCTCCTAGTGGTTTTCTGGTAAAATGTTTATTTATTTTATTTATTTATTTTGAGATGGAGTCTTGCTCTGTCGCCCAGGCTGGAGTGCAGTGGTGCGATCTTGGCTTACTGCAACCTCTACATCCCTGGTTCAAGCAATTCCCCTGACTCAGCTTGCCGAGTAGCTGGGATTACAAGCTTGCACAACCATGCCTGGCTATTTTTTTTTCTTGTATTTTTAGTAGAGACGGGGTTTCACCATGTTGGCCAGACTGGTCTCTAACTCCTGACCTCAGCCAGTCTGCCCTCCTTGGCCTGCCAAAGTGCTGGGATTATAGGCGTGAGCCACTGCACTAGGCCTTCTGGTAAAATGTTAACTGGCACTGAGAGAGAAAGAAAGGAAAAAGACTTGATTTGTAGCATTTGCCAATTTCCATGATGTAAATGTTTCTGTCATGGCCCATTTCAGGCCACCAATGTGATGTCACTGAACACCAAATTGGGAACGGGTGTATACACTTGGTTCTCAGGAGTCTTCCAGGCAGGCGCCAGGACACCACCTGCATGTGACTGTTTCATGTTTTGTGCTCAGTGTGTATGTAAGAAGAAATACATTTTTAAATGGAAAAAAATATATATGTATTAAATGTTTCTTTGTTCTAAGAATACCAATTCAATGGATTTTTTGATTGTGCAAAGGGAAAACTAAGATTTTCTTCTGAAATGAACATGTTGAGACAGTGTGGCTGCAAGGCACTGAACCACGCCTTGAAGAATGTGAAATGCTGCAGTCCCCTAGACAGTTCTTCTAAACACATTATTATTTATTTATTTATTTATTTATTTATTTTTTGAGACGGAGTCTCGCTCTGTCGCCCAGGCTGGAGTGCAGTGGCCGGATCTCAGCTCACTGCAAGCTCCGCCTCCCGGGTTCACGCCATTCTCCTGCCTCAGCCTCCCGAGTAGCTGGGACTATAGGCGCCCGCCACCTCGCCCGGCTAGTTTTTTGTATTTTTTAGTAGAGACGGGGTTTCACCGTGTTAGCCAGGATGGTCTCGATCTCCTGACCTCGTGATCCGCCCGTCTCGGCCTCCCAAAGTGCTGGGATTACAGGCGTGAGCCACCGCGCCCGGCCATCTAAACACATTATTTTCTAAATTAGAATTCAGGCCACACATGGTCCCTAAAATGGATCTCCTGCTCTTACTAGATAAGAAAAGGAGGGGAGAAGATCAGATGAATGCAGGAAGGCTCTAGGGACAAGTCTTTGCCTCACACTGAAAAAGAACTGTCAGGTTGACTGGACTGGCATCACAGAGCCCAGTGGGAACTATCCATCTAAAGACCCCATGGAGGTCTTCCGGATTGAAGCACCTAGAGTTGAGGAAATCCAAGGCTGGGGAATTGTTAGTTCTAGATGATCATCCAGGTAGGGCCCTGTGGGAAGGCCCAGCCCCAGAGTAAACAGGCATTCTGAGTCACCTTTATCCTGTAAGGGGACAGAGGGACTCTAGGGTCTGTGCTCCTCACCTGACACAATACTGTACTGCACATTTAATTCCATGTAGAAAGCTTTCTCTGTTACACACAATATGTAAAATAATAGTTAAGGGATGTTGAGAGGTTTATTTAAAACAAATAATAATAATAGGCCAGGCTCAGTGGCTCACACCTATAATCCCAGCACTTTGGGAGGCTGAGGTGGGTGGACCACTTGAGGTCAGGTGTGCAAAACCAACGTGGTGCAACCCTGTCTCTACTAAAAATACAAAAATTAACTGGACATGGTGGCATGAGTCTGTAGTCCCAGCTACTCCAGAAGTTGAGGCAGAAGAATCACTTGAATCAGAGAGGCAGAGGTTGCAGTGAGCCAAAATTGCACCATTGCACTCCAGCCTGTATTATAGAGTGAGACTCCATCTCAAAAATACATTAATTAATTAATTAATTAATTAAATAATGGTTGAGAGTCAAACACTAAAGCCAGATAGACCTAGGTTTGAATTTTCATTTTGTTACTTATCAGTTATAAGAGATCTTGCTTGGATATACTATTTAATTAATTTATTTATTTAGAGACAGAGTTTTGCTCTTGTTGCCCAGGCTGGAGTGCAATGGCACGATCTGCCTCCTGTCTCCTGGGTTCAAGCAATTCTTCTGCCTCAGCCTCCAGAGTAGCTGTGATTACAGGCATGCGCCACCTTGCCCAGCTAATTTTGTATTTTTAGTAGAGATGGGGTTTCTCCATGTGGTCAGGCTGGTCTTCAACTCCTGACCTCAGATGATCCGCCCACCTTGGCCTCTCAAAGTTCTGGGATTACAGGCGTGAGCCACTACGCCTGGCCATACTATTTAAATTTAAACCTCAGCTTCCTCAACTGAGAAAAATAGTGAATATAACTGTATCTACCTCCTAGAATTATTTTGAGGATAAAATAAATGATTAAATTACATAATAAATATACAGTACTTATGAAGCGGCTAGGTCTGGGGTATATACCCTGCGGTACACCCGTACCCTAACTATCTGCCTAAGTGATTTTTTCTTAACTCCTGTATTACTTATAGCCTTCATTAGATGCTGTAATCACAATAATAAATATCTCAGCTGGACGTGGTGGCTCACACCTGTAACCCCAGCACTTTGGGAGGCTGAGGGAGGAGGATCACTTGAGGTCAGGAGTTTAAGACTAGCCTGGGCAACATGGTGAAACCCCAGTTCTACTAAAAATACAAGAAATTTGCTGGGCATGGTGGTGTGTGCCTGTAGTCCCAGCTCCTCAGGGGTGTTGAGGTGGGAGGATCACTGGAGCCCGGGAAGTTGAGGCTGCAGTGAGCCCTGATTGTGCCACTATACTCCAGCCTGGGCAACAGAGTCTCAATACATATATAAGTAAATATCTCTTCAGATACTTTTTTGGGATATAGGTACCTGACAGAAGTACATATTTATGTCATCTCAACATTAATCTTTTTTAAATTTCAGCTCAGATTTGCAATTCTTTTCTATTTCAGAGCTGTAACTATCTACCTCTGGGTAGAAAACACACAGGAAACAAAACAAAGTCTGCATTTGTACAGGATGGCATAAGTAAGTTGTATTGATTTGGGGTTCATGTAAGACCCAAAAAATTGAGTTTTGAGAGATGATGTCAGTCATTTCTGGGGATGACACTGATGTGGATCTTTAATCAGAATATTCTAGACTCTTCTGTGGAAATAGTACCATCATTTGTACCATGGATCTGTGAACACAAAGGTGATCTCAAGTTGTCAGCAAGTGTTGATGCCTTAGAACTAGAAGTCACCTAATACTGGTGAAATCTTTCTTTTCTCTGCTCTTCATCTGATTTATTTCATTTTAATTATTTTAATTATTTTTATTACTTATTTATTTATTTACTTATTTAATTTTGCGACGGAGTTTCGCTCTTGTTGCCCAGGCTGGAGTGCAATGGCGTGATCTCAGCTCACCGCAACCTCTGCCTCCCGGGTTCAAGTGATTCTCCTGCCCCCGCCTCCCGAGTAGCTGGGATTACAGGCATGTTCCACCATGCCTGGCTAATTTTGTATTTTTAGTAGATATGGGGTTTTTCCATGTTAGGCTGGTCTCAAACTCCTGACCTCAGGTGATCCACCTGCCTCAGCCTCCCAAAGTGCTGGGATTACAGGTGTGAGCCACTGTGCCCGGCTGTCTGATTTATTTATTTATTTATTATTTTATTGGTTAAAGCTGATGACGCTAGGATATAAATCTTATTTTAATTAAACCATCACAACGTCCACTCTGCACGGAAAGACTGGCATTCATGAAGAGGAAACTGAAGATGGGCTCTGTGTGAAGCCTCCATTTTACACAGATTTTCACTGAACACAAGATGAACCGTTTGCTGTAAAACCATTGGGGACGACGTGCGCTGGATTTTTTGCAACGATTTTTATCTCTGGTGTTTCTGGCACTGACTAAGGTTTCAGGCAGACAGAGGCACGGAGGACCTAGTGACAATCACTAGGGAGCTTCCTGGTTGCTAGCAACAGTAAATACCATGGAGACACAATGACACAAAGACTCAACCTTTCACATACACACAATGAGACCTGGAGCCTGGTTTCTTATTTCAGATACACAGTCCTTGAGATAGAGCACAAAGCCTTCTTCTCTCTCCCCTTTGTATTAAACGTTTTAAATTGTGTGCAGAAACACATACTGCCCAAGAGCCTATATGACCATCTTGCTTCTCGGTTTGTCTAAGAACACTTGTATTCTAACCTTCCTCTGTCATTTTTTTACTATTTTGAGGGAGAAACAGAAGGAAATAAGCTTGTTTATCTGACTTGGGGATTTTAAATTATGTGTGACTTTGAAAAACTAATTTGTAAATGCCTGTTTTCTGTAAGAGTTATAATTGATTTCCACTCTTCTGAAAGTATTCAGAAAAACTATCTGAAAGATCTTCTTCTCCAAGCTTTTTCTCTAATTTGTTTTTAGAAAAGGTAGAAGCATACCGAATATGAAATACAGCACTGGCAATTTAAGGTTTTTCCATGACTCATTCAAGGAAATTGCATAATAGACTTTCCCTGCCAAGTTCAGAGACTCTTCTCAAATACCTTGCAATTTTCCTTATTCTATTCCTTTATTCCTCACCCTCATCTCTCTTTCCTTCTTTTCTATGTGCCATTAACTTTTTTCTCTTTTCTCTAAAGCTGTAAAACTCTCTAGGCTATAGTCATGTGATAGGCAAGGTGACAACGGAAATTTGAAATACCCCCAACCTTGCTAGTCTGTCTCCTAGCAACTGTATAATACGTTGCTTAGTAACATGGGGGTGAGAGTGAAGTCGCTCTTACAAGTCTAAAAATACTGAAATCATTTAAAAAAGATTAATAGTGGGCTTATTTATTAAAATATACTAAATCCATAAATAGTCTTGCCATGTAAGGGACTTATTTCAGGCTATGCTATCTTGAGTGAACCTCTACATCTCTTATAATCTGTAGACAGTACTAGAATAACAGATTGCTGTTCGCATAAGCAGATGAAGGAAAAAATCCACAGTGTTCTCTAACCCTTTCTCTTCTACACATGTATAATCAAAGTTTACATCCACAGGGAAATGGAGAAATGTTTCCTAAATGATCTTTTAGGCTAGGCAGATGAAGAAAAATGCAGCTTTTTCTAACTTCTCTTTTGCCTGTGCATAATCGATTTCTAAATCTAAAGGAAGGAGGATCCAGTATATCTCCAGATAAGTTAAAAAAAAAAAAAAAGAAAATATTTTAAAAAGGGAATATGGAGAGATGTTTCTTAAAATGCTCTTTGAGGCTAGGCTTCACTAGGAGTTGTGTCTTTAGGGTTAACAACCATAAATAAAGTAATTCTCAGTAAATGTATCGAGGGGATATCAGAATTTAGAAATAGCTGAACCACATCAAACATACTAAAATTGTTTAGCTCAGAAATGATACATTATTAATTCTAGGAGAGTATTATTTACTGAATTGGACCTACTGAATCAGACTCTCTGGTGGAGGAACTGGGAATCCATATTTTAACTAGCACCCCAATTACTTCAGCACATTTAGGAAACACTGGTGTACATGATCATTCCAACATATTACAGGGGGATATCTTCTATTTTGGTCTTAGATTTATGCTTGTAACACTTGAAGAGGGAGGTTCAAAGCCCGACCTAAATATTCTGCCACGTCCTCCCCTTGATCTAGGCCCTTTGGCTAATAAGACTGGTCAAGTCCGGGCACAGTGGCTCATGCCTGTAATTCCAGCACTTTGGGAGGCCGAGGTGGGTGGATCACCTCAGGTCAGGAGTTTGAGACCAGCCTGGCCAATATGGTAAAACCCCGTCTCTACTAGAAATACAGAAATTAGCTTGGTGTGGTAGTGCACACCTGTATTCCCAGCTACTCCAAAGGCTGAGGCGGGAGAACCGCTTGCACCTGGGAGGCAGAGGTTGCAGTGAGCTGAGATCGTACCATTGCACTCCAATCTGGGCGACAGAGTAAGACTCCATCTCCAAAAAAAAAAAAAAGACTGGTAAAGCTTCAGAAGGCTCCTCAATTGTTCATTCTGCATATGTTTACTAAGACAATTTTGAATTGTAATTGACAGAATTTAGTGATCAGTTAGGATTAACTTAAATGGATTAAAGTACTTAGAATAGTGCCTGGAACACAGTGTTATATGAGGTTATTATGATTATTTATTTTTTTTTATATATGTATATATATATTTTTTTGAGACAGAGTCTTACTCTGTCACCCAGGCTGGAGTGCAGTGGTGTGATCTCGGGTCATAGCAACCTCTACCTCCCAGGTTGAAGTGATTCTCATGCCTCAGCCTCCCTAATAGCTGAGATTATAGGTGTGAGCCACCACACCGAGCTAATTTTTGTATTTTTTTGTAGAATGGGGGTTTCACCATGTTGGCCAGGCTGGTCTTGAATACCTGACCTCAAGTGATCCACCCACCTCGGCCTCCCAAAGTGCTGGGATTACAAGCATGAGCCACTGCGCCTGGCCGACGTTATCACTTTAATCTAGCTTCGTAGACCAGAAAGGTGGTGACAATGAACTAATACTAAGAACACAGGATCATTGAGAATATAAAATACTGAGGAGAGTGATGGAGAAAAATAACAAATTCCATTTAAATATACTGAATTTGAGATATCTGCAGGTTATCTGGGGATAAAATCAGTATGAAATATAAGTCTCAAAGATGGAGGTGTATTGTATAAGACATTTTAAAAGTGAATTCTGGGCCGGGCACAGTGGCTCAAGCCTGTAATCCCAGCACTTTGGGAGGCCGAGACGGGCAGATCATGAGGTCAGGAGATCGAGACCATCCTGGCTATCCTGGTGAAACCCCCGTCTCTACTAAAAAATACAAAAAAAAAAAAAAACAAAACTAGCCGGGCGAGGTGGCTGGCACTTGTAGTCCCACCTACTCAGGAGACTGAGGCAGGAGAGTGGCATAAACCCAGGAGGCGGAGCTTGCAGTGAGCTGAGATCTGGCCACTGCACTCCAGCCTGGGCGACAGAGCGAGACTCCATCTCAAAAAAAAAAAGGAAATTCTGACTTGTGTGTGACAAGCTGTATCTAAAATGGATCAGTTCTAATTCCTCAGTGTTTTGATTCTGACAAGACCAATGCATCTGTAAACTTTTGGAGGCACTAAATGGTTTTTTGTTCACTAGTAAATCATTCTCATTTTGGTTTATCTACAGCATGGAATTGAGACAGGGATTTGAGAGAAAAGAGGGAAACCCACATTTGGAAGGTTGGGGGAAGGGACTCTGGAGCCTCTTTTGATTATAATTGAATCCCTGTAGCCAGTGCACCATGGCAACCTTCCCAGTCGGCCACCTCATTTCCATCTGCTTTGGAGAAGGAAGGGGGCGGGACAGAGGTGGTTCAATGTGCATTCTTGTGAGTAGGTGTAAAATGCAACCGAATTATAAATTGTGCTTCATGAAAACTGACATACTCTATTGTCTTCTCTGTTTCCTTCTCTTTCTTGTCTTCTCCAGATGCCTTTTAGCCTCTTCAAATTTTGTCCCCTTTCCTCAAATGTCAGATTTCATCAGTAGGCGTGGCTAAATTACCACTCCAATGTACCAGAGCAAAATTACAAATTAAAAAGTGTATCTCAGGACATAAATATTTTGTTTAAAAGAGTGGTCCAGAGGCCGGGCATGGTGGCTCCTGCCTGAAATCCCAGCACTTTGGGAGGCTGAGGCCGGCTGATTGCTTGAGCCCAGGTGTTCGAGGCCAGCCTGGGCAACATGGAGAAACTCTGTTTCTACAAAGAATACAAAAATTAGCTAGGCATGGTGGTGCGCGCCTGTAGTCCCACCTACTCAGAGGCTGAGGTGTGAGGATGGCTTGAGCCCAGGAGGTCAAGGCTGCAGTGAGCCGTGATCATACCACTGCACTCCAGCCTGGGCAACAAGTGAGACTCTGACACATAAAAAAAAGACGGCTCCAGTAAATAAATGAACATTAATGAGTTACTTCAAAGCATTGTATTCCAATGCCAGAGTTGTTTTTTCTTTTTAATATTACAGGGTCCAGGTATTTATTGTGTTATTTTGTAAGTCTTACTTCTGGAATAGAAATTCATTAATATTTATCTCTGCTATACACACAAAAATCCTTCCCCAAATAGATAAAACTCAGTTACCAGAATGACCACAGATAATTCTTACCATAGTTATCCAGTAAAAAACTATTATTTAGTAATACTGCATTGTTGACCAGATCCTGAGAAAAAGAATGTTAAGCTTTAAATAAAATTCTGAATTCTAGATGTGGAACCATATTCTTACCTAAATTGTTAGCGTTGGAATTTGGCCAAGGTAAATTCAATGGATAGTCTTTGTCTGGATAGCCCTACGTAGTAACAGCCAGTTCATTCAGTATATTGATCCATACTAAACCCTAAAATGAAGATAAACTTAAATTCCGTGTATCATTATAATCATGTCCATTCCATTGTTTACGTTTAGAGTTCGAAGTGTGTTTAGCGAGAGAATTTAAGGGAAACTTGGTTGCTTGAATATACCCATTTACACTCCAACACGCACCAAGAAGGCAGTGTGCCATGGACAGGTATGCTTATTTCACAAAAGATGCAGAGGCAGTGATGTGGCGTGAGACAGGTGATACCACAGGGAAGTGAGGTTAGGAAATGTGAACTAACAGCACATGGAAAACTGGACCACCAGCTTCGTCTCTGTGTCCGTGTGGCAGCTCCTAGGCTGAACTCTATCTCATAGCACTCGTCACACTGTAATAACAGTTTCTTTCCTTGCACCTTGAGCTCCTCTGGGGCAGGAAACATTTTTTTTTTTTTTGTCTTTTATGCCAAGCCCTTGCTTTATACTGATTTCCTTGTCACTAAATCCAATGAGCACTCTTCTGTCCTTATTTAACGACTCCTCTGCAGTATTTGGTATTACTCAGCACTCTCTTGACACTCACTCCTTCCTTTGTTTCTGTGACATCAACGTGTTCTGCTTTACAGCCTCCTTGTTTCCTCTTCTGACACTTCTTTCTCTGGCAGTTCTTTACTGTTTTTATTTTTATTATTGTTTATTATTATTATATTTTCTTGGAGACGGAGTCTCGCTCTGTCACCCATGCTGGAGTGCAGTGGTGCGATTTTGGCTTACTACAACCTCCACCTCCTGGGTTCAAGTGATTCTCCTGCCTCAGCCTCCTGAGTAGCTGGACTACAGGCGCACGCAGCCATGCCCGGCTAGTTTTTTATATTTTAGTAGAGATGGGATTTCACCTTGTTGCCCAGGTTGGTCTCAAACTCCTGAGCTCAGGCAATCCACCTGTCTCGGCCTCCCAAAGTGCTGGGATTACAGGTGTGAGCCATGGCGCCTGGCCTATTATTATTATTATTATTCTTAATTTTTTTTTTTTGAGACAAGATCTCGCTCTGTCACCCAGGCTGGAGTGATCTGTCACCATCACAGCTTACAGCAACCTAGACCTCCTGGGCTCAAGCGATCCTCCACCTCAGCCTCCTAAGTAGCTGGGACAACAGGCGTGCACCACCACGCCCAGTTAATTTCTTTCTTTTTGGTGGAGATGGGGGTCTTGATATGTTGCCCAGGTTGTTCTTGAACTCCTGGGCTCAAGCGATCCTTTTGACTCAGCCTCCCAAAGTGCTGAGATTATAGGCATGAGCCACCTCACCCAGCTTATTGTTTTTAATAAATTTTTTTTTTTTTTTGAGACAGAGTCTTGCTCTGTCACCCATGCTGGAGTGCAGTAGCGTGATCTTGGCTCACTGCAAGCTCCGCCTCTCGGGTTCAAGCAATCCTCCTGCCTCAGCCTCTCGAGTAGCTGGGATTACAGGCACTTGCCACCACGCCTGGCTAATGTTTGTATTTTTAGTAGAGACAGGGTTTCACCATGTTGACCAGGCTGGTCTCAAACTCCTGACCTCAGATGATCTACTCACCTTGACCTCCAAAGTGCTGGGATTACAGGCGTGAGCCACCATGCACGACCCCGTTTTTAATTTATTAAATCTGTTTGCAAACCTGGTAAGTCAGCCTGCTAAATATCCCTAAAAGTCCCCAAGTCTATCTCGTTCCCATTCAGTGACATAACTTGAAATTATGGATTACAGTTGGAGAATTCTATTCTCATACTATACCACCAGCTTTATAACCATGCTGTTGTCATTAGATGCCAAATACACATCTCCATCCCCTTCAGTCCTGACCTTTCCCTAAGCAGTCCCAATCTCAGATTCCCAGCAGCCTCTAAGACTTCTGCCCTCAATTCCTTTATCACCTAAATGGTGTAACATTCAGCTTGTTAGATCACATTGACTGAAGTTTCCTGCCCTCAACACCCTCTGCCTCGCACACACACAAATGCATTTTCTGCTTAGACTTGCATCCCTTCTCAACTTCCCTATTCTGTTAACAGCACCACTACCATTTCATTCTCTGAGTCTTCCAGGCTAAAAACTTTAAGGGTTAGGCAGGGCACAGTGGCTCACGCCTGTGATCCCAGCACTTTCAGAGACTGGGGTAGGAGCACTGCTTGAGGCCAAGAGTTTGAGACCAGCCTGAGCAAGAAAAGTGAGATCCCGTCTCTACAAAAAAAACCAACTGTGGTGGTGTGGGCCTGTAGTCGCAGCTACACAGGAGGCTGAGGTGGGAGGATCACTTGAACCCAGAAGTTTGAGACTGCTGTGAACTATGATTATGCCACTGCTCTCCAGCCTGGGCCCCGCCTCTAAAAAAAGAAAAAAGAACAAAAACACTTTAAGGGTTGATTTTGACTCCTTCCTTTTTACCATATGTCCAACCAATCACCACAAGGATTCTTCCTTCGAATGATGTCTTCTCTTACCCCTTTCTATCCCTTATGATGGCCTGAGACTTTCTGCTTAGATTATTGCAATAACAGTATTGGTCTCCTTCTCCAGTCTCTTTTCCTACTCCAAAAACCAGTCACATTAATTTTATGAAAATGCTGTTCCCTTCATAAATTTTTCACTGTTTTTTTTTTTTTTTTTTTTTTTTACCTGGTGACAGGGTCTCTCTCACTCTGTTGCCCAAGCTGGAATGCAGTGGCACGATCATCACAGCTCATTGCAGCCTTGACCTCCCAGGGTCAAGCAATCTTCCTGCCTCAGCCTCTCAAGTACCTAGAACCACAGGTGCATGCCACCTTACCCAGCTCATTTTTAAAATTTTTTGTTGAAATGGGGTCTCTCTATGTTGCCCAGACTGGTCTCGAACTCCTGGGCTCAAGCAAGCCTCATGCCTTGGCCTCCCAAAGTGCTGGGAGGCATATATATACATATATACATATATATACACACATATATGTATATATATGTATGTATAAAGGCTTCATACTGTGTACTTAATCCCAAACTCCTTCAGACTGAAATTCAAGACATTTTATTAACTAGTTCCACCCTCCCTATATAACACATCACTTACCCACCCTCGAATGCCTGAATCAAGCCAATTTCTTTGTCCTCCTTTATCCAGGCAACAGTTCATTATTATACTGTATCTTTCCTAATGTTATTTTTCCTATTTAGAGTACTTATTCCACTCCCATTCTATTCAAGAGCCACCATTTCTAATAAAATCTTCCATTATAAACATATACAGGCTCACGCCTGTAATCCTAACACTTTGGGAGGCCAAGGTGGGTGGATTGCCTGAGTTCAGCAGCTCGAGACCAGCCTGGACAACACGGCGAAACCCCATTTCTACTAAAATACAAAAAATTAGCCAGGCATGGCAGTATGTGCCTGTAATCCCAGCTACTCGGGAAGCTGAGGCAGGAGAATCACTTGAACCCAGGAGGCAGAGGTTGCAATGAGCCAAGATAGCACCATTGCACTCCAGCCTGGGCAACAGCAAGACTCTGTCTCTAAATAAATAAATAAATAAATAAATAAATAAACAAACATTAGTTCAATCTGAGATACATGAGGAAACAAGACAGAGACTGGAAATTGACTATATGATCTGAGGCTAGGAAGAGATATCAGGAAGTCATCAGGCCGGGCAAGGTGGCTCACACCTGTAATCCCAGTACCTTGGGAGGCAAAAGCAGGTGGATCACCTGAGGTCAGGAATTCAAGACCAGTCTGGCCAGCATGATGAAACCCAGTCTCTACCAAAAATACAAAAATTAACTGGGCGTGGTGGTGGCGCCTGTAATCCCAGCTACTCCGGAGGCTGAGGCAGAAGAGCCGCTTGAACCTGGGAGGCAGAGTTGCAGTGAGCCGAGATCATGCTATTGCACTCCAGCCTGGGTGACAAGAGTGAAACTCCATCTCAAAAAAAAAAAAAAAGGAAGTCATCAGCACCAGGCACAGTGGCTCCTACCTGTAATCCCAGCTACTGGGTGGGGAGGCTGAGGTAGGAGGATCACGTGAGGCCAGGAGTTTGAGACCAGCCTAGGCAATATAGCAAGACCCTGTCTCTAAAAAAAAATTAAAAGTAAATAAATAAGTAAAAGAAGTCATCGGCATATAGGAAGGATTTGAAGCCTTGGGAATGAATGCACTTGCCATCCACTAAAAATGTATGAGACCACATAGAATAAAATGAGGAAAAGGTCTAGAACTGAAGCTTGAGGAATTCCAACATTTGAAGATTAGGGAAAGGAGGACGATCCAGCAGAGACTGACTGGAAACAAAAATGTAGGAGAGAAACCCAGAAAATGTAGAGTTTTTGAGGCTAAGGGAAGAAAGTGTCTTGAAGGAGATAATAGTCAACTGTGACAAAGCCTGTCACAGGTCAACAAGAACTACAATGTGTCCAGTGGATTTAACAACTAAGATAGACCAGGCATGGTGGCTCACGCCTGTAATCTCAGCACTTTGGGAGGCTGAGGCAAATTGGTCACTTGAGGCCAGGAGTTCGAGACCAGCCTGGTCAACACGGGGTAACCCTGTCTCTACTAAAAATACAAAAATTAGCTGGGCATGGTGGTGGGCACCTGTAATCCCCGCTACTTGAGAGGCTGAGGCAGGAGAATCATTTGAACCCAGGAGGCAGAGGCTGCAGTGAGCCCATATCACGACACTGCACTTGAGCGAGACTCCATCTCAAAAACAAACAAACAAACAAAAAACAAACATGGAGGCAATTTAGTTTAAAGGAGTGATAGGAGCAGAATCCAGTTTGAAATGGATTTAGGGATGAATAGGAGGTGAAGATGTAAAAAAAAAAAAAGTGTTCGACAATTCTTGTTTCCCTCATAAGTTATGATACATGGAGTCATGAAATAGATCCTCTCTACTGGGATCTATTGCATGGTCCCTCTCCAAACACACACACGTTCATGTCATTCTCAAACCTATAGGAATGTACGTGTCTCAATTATTCCAATAAATTGGAAGATTCTAGAGAAAAGAGACCATGTTATTACCTCTGAACTCTTCACCACCTAGGATGGTCTTGGGTTTCCTCAGTAAATGCTTGCTGATTATGAATGGTAAAATACTTAATTAAATATCTTCTTTTTTAAGACAGAGTCTCATTCTGTCACTCAGGCTGGAGTGCAGTGGTATGATCTCAGTTCACTGCAACCTCCGCCTCCCAAATTCAAGTGATTCTTATGCCTCAGCCTCCACAACAGCTGGGATTACAGGCACGAGCCACCACACCTGGCTGGTGTTTTGTTTTGTTTTGTTTTAGTAGAGGTGGGGTTTCACCATGTTGGCCAGGCTGGTCTCGAACTCCTGACCTCAAATAATCCCCTGCCTCAGCCTCCTAAAGTGCTGGGATTACAGGCGTGAGCCACCGCACCCGAGCTAATTTTTATATTTTTGATAGAGACAGGGTTTCACCATGTTTTCCAGGCTGGTCTCAAACTCCTAAACCTCAGGTGGTCCACCCACCTTGGCCTCCCAAAGTGCTGGGATTACAGGGGTAAACCACCACTCTGGCTAATATCTTTACATTACTAAGTATGATAATAGGTAATGAAAATCTGCAAAGGCTGGGCACCGTGGCTCACACCTATAATCCCAGCACTTTAGGAGGCTGAGGCAGGTGGATAACCTGAAGTCAGGAATTCAAGACCAGACTGGCCAACATGGCGAAACCCCATCTCTACGAAAAACACAAAAATTAGCCGGGCATGGTGGCCAGCACCTGTAATCCCAGCTACTCAGGAGGTTGAGGCAGGAGAATCACTTGAATTTGGGAAGCGGAGGTTGCAGTAAGCCGAGATCGTGCCACTGCACTCCAGCCTGGGCGACAGAACGAGACTCCATCTCAAAAAAAAGAAAGAAAGAAAGAGAGAGAGAGAAAGAAAGAAAGAAGGAAGGAAGGAAGGAAGGAAGGAAACTGCACAGAGAGCTATTCATTTAACTGAACAAACGTGGTGTATAACATCTACTGTAGTTAGGCACTTTGGCAGGAACTAGGACTTACATTTTAATGGAGGAGAAATGTAGACATGTAAATAAATGATTAAAATTCTATAAATACTATGAAAGAAGAATGTTTTATGCTAATCTTACTGTGTACAAGAATGAATCCATTAGCAGAATATTTGTACATGTATATTGATGTCAAGTTTTTTAAAATGGCAATAAAAATAAGAGGTGAACTAGTAAAGAAAAATAGTTTTGCTTTCCACAGTTTGTGTGCTATTAAATCAGATAATAAGGAACAAAAATTATAGATTAGTTATATCCCCTGATCTTTTGTTTATATGTTTGAGATTATCAGTGCTCAAATAGTCTATTTCTGACCTAGGTCTTGTTATATATGCCCAAGCAGAAGGAATAACCCTCATTTACATAAGGAACAGAATGGCTCTGAGATAGAATTACAAAGAATCAACCACGTGAACACTCCTCTCTTTTATTTAATCTTGGGAAATTGCATAAAGAAATGAGACTATTGGGTAAATAACATATTTCTTAATTAATCTTTTTATATTGTAAAGAAAATAATATTCAAAGCTCTGCTTCTCATTCCAAAAAGACTTGTACATGTTGCTATGGTCCAATAGTGTCTGATATATTTTATGATTAAAATTGTGAAAGTATTTTGAATGAGCTGCTTATTAATCCTTAGGCTTCCTTATGCCATTTAATTCTTATTTTTGTTAAATATATTTCTGGGTTCTGAAAGAAGCATTCAAATACCTAATCCTCCTGTCTCTTCTGAAATATGCTTTCTTTGTTTTATTTATTTATTTATTTTTTTTGCTAAAGAGGTGGAGATAAGATGATGTTGAATATTATTTTTTCCTAGGAAATATGTAACAAGTAGATAAAATGATTTTTGCATTTTGGATATTATTTTTTTTCCAGAAAATATTACTGAAGCAAAATTGAACAAGTAAAGCAGAACTGTGGATGGCAGGCTAGAAAAATTCGTGGTCGCCATTGTCACACCACAACCTGCAGCAGCTGTATTCTCAAGTCCCTCCCTCCCACGCCCTGCTCAGCCTGCCAGCCTGGCAGGAATGAATGGGCTCCGCAGAGTGCTGTGTGAGTAGTTGCTGCCCACCCTGAAAATCTGCTGCTGAAAACCAAAAGGAAAAATTATTTGTAAAAAATAAATTTCCAACTTTAGTGGCCAAACTTACTTACCTCTGAAATTTCATCACCAACATCCAGTGGTACGAAATCCAGTGACTCACTCTGCATAGCCCATCGTTGCTGAGAATGGAGCCTTTCTAAATAGCAAGACAATGTTACTCCAATTTATTTCCTAGGAGTGAAAGCAAAGCCTTTTTGTCCCAAGGGGCAACTGAGCAACCACCAGAGTCTCTAGTTGAATAGCAAGGGTGTGAGGCTGGCTAAAATTCCCACAGTCAGAAGCCCACTCGCAGGAGGATATTTACCAAATTGACATAAGAACTGCATAAAAAGGAAATGCAGTTATTGAGCTGATGTTTCACAGTTGTCTGTAGATGGAGGCAACATTGCAAAATAGTCTTCTTTTTACATTATATTATTCTCTTCTTCTTTTTAATTTGGTGTCTTGGTTATTACTATTATTTTGCTTGTTACTTTCCAGACAAAAGTCCAGTGCAGATATGTAACTGCACACATGTAGTACTAACTTCTGAGCTCAATTATTTCTCCTTGTATTTTCCCAATTTTATATCAGGAAAGATGATTCATTCCAAAGGACAATGCACCACACAAAATGTGTTACATAGACTTCTCATAAAGGAATACCTCTAGTAAACTATTGTAACTACTCTACGTGCACTTGCTGTTGATTATCGCCATGTTAGAACTATTTGTTCGCTTCTTTATTTAGTATGGTTATTATTTCCATCTTCCAGTTTTATTTAGCTATTCGAGTGTGCGTGTGCCTGCAAAAGAAGCTCTGAAAATAAGTTAGTTGAACCTGAGAAACCATTTTGAATGACTGTATGACTAAATCTTTTTTTAAATTAAAAAAAAATCACAATTACCCAGACCGTTTTGAGCATTACGCCCATTTTCTCTCCCACTTTATTTTTAAAGCAATTAGAGATATTGAACCCTAGCAAAATGTAGTCGAGTTTAATATACTGCGAGGGAGGGGCTGGCAGTAATTTTCCTTTAAATATTTAATCTGAACATAAATCTGTTATTAAGGGTAGGGAGAAAAAACCTCGCATAGATAATTTTAACTGCATTTTGAGGTTTAAGCAACATAAAGTCTTCCAACCCCAGTCCCCTTTCTTCTTCCGCCCCTCCCCGACCCCACCCCATAATGGATGCTCGGCAGAATGCTTCTGCACGGTCTCTTTGTCTAAAGGATGCAAACAGTCTACGGATGCTAGAGAAAAAGGGGTGGGGGAGAGATTACCTCATCCCACGTCGTTTGCACCAATCACCAGTCTCCTGTCCTGGCTTCTCTGGGCAGATTGGGGGTCTGGACCAACAGGAACAGGCCCCGGCCCATCCCCATGGTGACCGAGTTGTATATATGGAGCCGCATCCGCCCATGTGCCGCAGGTTCTCTTACATCGACCGCCTAAGAGTCGCGCTGTAAGAAGCAACAACCTTCTCCTCCTCGTCTCCGCCATCTGCTCGGCAGTCGCGAAGCAGCAACCATGGTGAGAATCGGCTTTGGCTCTTTGTGGCCGTTGGGTGGAGTCAGCGCCCCCAGGCTCTACTTGGAAAATCTTTAAGCTCTTTTCTTTCGTAAGCTCTCTGGGCGAGGGTGGCGGTGTGTTTTGTGAGGTTTAGCTTTACCCCAAATCCTCCAGCTCCGCCGCCGCCGCAGTGCGGGTGCAGGAACCCGGCCAGGACTGCGCCCAGGGCGCTGCAGAGCGCTGGGGAGGAACAAAGGCGGCGCCTGGGCGCCTGTGTTGTCCGACAGCCTTTCGGGGTCGCGGGCAGCCCGTCTGCCGCGACCGAGGGGTCTCGGGCGTCCCGGCTGGGTCCAGTGTCTGTGCGCACGGTTTCGCAGACGCCGAGGGGCCCCTTTCTGTCTCGCCTCGTTCTCTGGGGACCGGGAGAGGAGGAGGCACCCAAAAAGAGCGGGGGCGTTGGGCGAGCTGGGGGATGTGGGAGGGGGAACGGGAACAAAGCGCAGCCTGGGGTTAGCGTGGGAAGACCCCTCGCGGTCGTTGGCGTTTTGGAAAGATAACCACACATTCCCGGGGAAACATGGTGAGTTTCTACTGGAGCCCCCGGCAGCGGGTGTCAGGGCGGCGCAGGGGCGGGGTTGTTTGTTTCTGGCTTCTATGGCGTTGGAGCCACTGGGCGGGGTTCGCCCTCACTGAACCTCCTCTGTCAGGAGCTGACTTAAAAAAAACTTTTCATCATTGCGGAACTGTAGGCTCCAAAAGGGTTTTCTTCGCTATTATAATTAAGATGACCTTTTTTTTTCTCTTGAGCAAAATCACAATTCACTTGACAAACTCTTTAATGTCTGGTCTGGGGACGCCCTGCCCTGACCGACTGAAGTGTGTGTGTGTGTGTGTGTGTGTGTGTGTGCGCGCGCGCGCGTGCTGCTCGTTCAGCGAGGGAGAAAGCCTACTTTGTGAGCCCCAGGGTACCCTGATGGTCGTGTGTGTGTGTGTGTGTGTGTGTGTGTGTGTGTGTGTGCGCGCGCGCTGCTCGTTCAGCGAGGGAGAAAGCCCACTTTGTGAGCCCCAGGGTACCCTGATGGTCAGGACCAGGGAAACGCCCTTCCCCGCCGCCCCCCTCCGCCCCGCCCCCACCACATCAGCGAATAGACAATGAAAGTGGTAGCCCTAAAGACCACAGAGAAGAAAACCTCTATTGGATGCAAAGAATATGAATATTATGTGGTGGGTAGAGAATCTCAGGATTAAAATACTATTTTGTTGTTTTAAATAAATATTTCACTATCGTTCCACTGGGCTTTTATTCTTTGTTTGGTACCTTTTCATGTGATGCTTGTTTCTAACTTAGGAACCTGTGTGTGTGTGTGTGTGTGTGTGTGTGTGTGTGTGTTTTAAGATACGGATAATTTTTCAGCTTTTACAGTGGAGAAGATCTGGAAAAACCTTTTTTTTAAAAAAAAAGGAATGAAATTGCTACAGACAAAGAAGAATTATACTCTGCATCCCGTTGTCTTTTGTTCTAGTGCATCTTCATTAATTCATTTCAATTCAGGCACATGGTCCCGGGCGGGGTCAGAGGAGGAAAACTGGCAAAACAGCACAATGAGATCATGTAGGCAGTTGCTGGAAATAGAGCTTGCTCTGTTAAATAATGTAGCAGACAGTACAGGCTAGCACCAGGCACAGCAAATACAGCAATGCAGCAATGCAGAAGGCAGAAGCAGACCTTGTCTAAACCCCTTGTATTGATGGATTCTGCAGACAGACTGCAGAAGGGTGTGGCTTCTTGCCTCAGCTGCAGTACAGATGTCCATGTTATAATATCAAGTCAGTCCTATTCAGAAGAAACTTTCATCTTTATTTAAAAGGGAAGAAAGCAGTAAAATTAATCCTAATTATGTCATAATTGAATTTACTTCATTTTACAAAATTTGTGCTTTGAATACTGAATACTTTTTAAATATGAAAAGTCTTCTATTCAAGCATGGTAGTAGGCACAATGGGCTGGTACCATGTGCTGAACAGGGCCAAGGCGACATCATTATTCAGACCACACCCATATGCAGCATTTGCAGCAGGTCATTTTCCTTAATCTTTGTATCGTGCTAGGGATATGACCTCAAATAATTTTGAAAAATATCTGTATATTATTAGAAATATTTTTAAAAGTTTACTAAAAGTTTGAAATGCTAATACACCTTAATTTTACAATTTTTTCACTTTTCCTTCCCACAGCGTGAGTGCATCTCCATCCACGTTGGCCAGGCTGGTGTCCAGATTGGCAATGCCTGCTGGGAGCTCTACTGCCTGGAACACGGCATCCAGCCCGATGGTCAGATGCCAAGTGACAAGACCATTGGGGGAGGAGATGATTCCTTCAACACCTTCTTCAGTGAGACGGGCGCTGGCAAGCATGTGCCCCGGGCCGTGTTTGTAGACTTGGAACCCACGGTCATTGGTGAGTTGACCTCAGTAACCCAAGTGAGATCCCAGGATGCTGGGACAGGAGGTCTGTCCTGGGGGCTCCACTGGTCACTAACCCACTCCCTCCGTCCTTCTCTCCCTCCTTCTCCAGATGAAGTTCGCACTGGCACCTACCGCCAGCTCTTCCACCCTGAGCAGCTCATCACAGGCAAGGAAGATGCTGCCAATAACTATGCCCGAGGGCACTACACCATTGGCAAGGAGATCATTGACCTTGTGTTGGACCGAATTCGTAAGCTGGTATGTTTCTTTTCAAGAATAAAGTAAATTAATGAGCCTAAAGAACACATTTGAAATACTGCTTTTTTTTTTTTTTCAAACACAGAATTGAACTGATATTTTAATAAAGAGTGGAATGAGTCGTTCTTGTGGGGTTTTTATCAGTTAAAATGAACTATTTGGTATCATTTTGTAAATGTTAATGAGAATTTTTTAAAAAGCATTTGTCAAAATAAGATCTAAATCCTGGGAGATGTATGAAAAGTGAAAATATATTTCCTATGATTGTACTACAAAGAACAAAAACTTAACCTTTCCTCTGTTTCTCTCTTTTGTAATAGGCTGACCAGTGCACCGGTCTTCAGGGCTTCTTGGTTTTCCACAGCTTTGGTGGGGGAACTGGTTCTGGGTTCACCTCCCTGCTCATGGAACGTCTCTCAGTTGATTATGGCAAGAAGTCCAAGCTGGAGTTCTCCATTTACCCAGCGCCCCAGGTTTCCACAGCTGTAGTTGAGCCCTACAACTCCATCCTCACCACCCACACCACCCTGGAGCACTCTGATTGTGCCTTCATGGTAGACAATGAGGCCATCTATGACATCTGTCGTAGAAACCT